>NW_027365872.1:0-89498 GCF_046119375.1 Phyllobates terribilis | reverse complement strand
ATATTACTGTTTGTGCATTTACAATATTCATTGATTTTTGCCATTGAAAAACATGTTTTTCATATACCAGAAATGTTTGAAGCTACTGACTGAATGAAAGGAGCTGGCATCTCACTCTCTTTGAATCTTCTTTATCATGCTAGGATTAACAGGAAAAAGCTAAAAATTTCAGAATTGCACCGTGCAATGTGGAGATATTACTGTTTGTGCATTTACAATATTCATTGATTTTTGCCATTGAAAAACGTCCAGAAATGTTTGAAGCTACTGACTGAATGAAAGGAGCTGGCATCTCACTCTCTTTGAATCTTCTTTATCATGCTAGGATTAGCAGGAAAAAGCAAAAAATTTCAGAATTGCACTGTGCAATGTGGAGATATTACTGTTTGTGCATTTACAATATTCATTGATTTTTGCCATTGAAAAACATGTTTTTCATATACCAGAAATGTTTGAAGCTACTGACTGAATGAAAGGAGCTGGCATCTCACTCTCTTTGAATCTTCTTTATCATGCTAGGATTAACAGGAAAAAGCTAAAAATTTCAGAATTGCACCGTGCAATGTGGAGATATTACTGTTTGTGCATTTACAATATTCATTGATTTTTGCCATTGAAAAACATCCAGAAATGTTTGAAGCTACTGACTGAATGAAAGGAGCTGGCATCTCACTCTCTTTGAATCTTCTTTATCATGCTAGGATTAACAGGAAAAAGCTAAAAATTTCAGAATTGCACCTTGCAATGTGGAGATATTACTGTTTGTGCATTTACAATATTCATTGATTTTTGCCATTGAAAAACATGTTTTTCATATACCAGAAATGTTTGAAGCTACTGACTGAATGAAAGGAGCTGGCATCTCACTCTCTTTGAATCTTCTTTATCATGCTAGGATTAGCAGGAAAAAGCAAAAAATTTCAGAATTGCACCTTGCAATGTGGAGATATTACTGTTTGTGCATTTACAATATTCATTGATTTTTGCCATTGAAAAACGTCCAGAAATGTTTGAAGCTACTGACTGAATGAAAGGAGCTGGCATCTCACTCTCTTTGAATCTTCTTTATCATGCTAGGATTAACAGGAAAAAGCTAAAAATTTCAGAATTACACCGTGCAATGTGGAGATATTACTGTTTGTGCATTTACAATATTCATTGATTTTTGCCATTGAAAAACATGTTTTTCATATACCAGAAATGTTTGAAGCTACTGACTGAATGAAAGGAGCTGGCATCTCACTCTCTTTGAATCTTCTTTATCATGCTAGGATTAGCAGGAAAAAGCAAAAAATTTCAGAATTGCACCTTGCAATGTGGAGATATTACTGTTTGTGCATTTACAATATTCATTGATTTTTGCCATTGAAAAACATGTTTTTCATATACCAGAAATGTTTGAAGCTACTGACTGAATGAAAGGAGCTGGCATCTCACTCTCTTTGAATCTTCTTTATCATGCTAGGATTAACAGGAAAAAGCTAAAAATTTCAGAATTGCACCGTGCAATGTGGAGATATTACTGTTTGTGCATTTACAATATTCATTGATTTTTGCCATTGAAAAACGTCCAGAAATGTTTGAAGCTACTGACTGAATGAAAGGAGCTGGCATCTCACTCTCTTTGAATCTTCTTTATCATGCTAGGATTAGCAGGAAAAAGCGAAAAATTTCAGAATTGCACCTTGCAATGTGGAGATATTACTGTTTGTGCATTTACAATATTCATTGATTTTTGCCATTGAAAAACATGTTTTTCATATACCAGAAATGTTTGAAGCTACTGACTGAATGAAAGGAGCTGGCATCTCACTCTCTTTGAATCTTCTTTATCATGCTAGGATTAACAGGAAAAAGCAAAAAATTTCAGAATTGCACCGTGCAATGTGGAGATATTACTGTTTGTGCATTTACAATATTCATTGATTTTTGCCATTGAAAAACGTCCAGAAATGTTTGAAGCTACTGACTGAATGAAAGGAGCTGGCATCTCACTCTCTTTGAATCTTCTTTATCATGCTAGGATTAACAGGAAAAAGCTAAAAATTTCAGAATTGCACCTTGCAATGTGGAGATATTACTGTTTGTGCATTTACAATATTCATTGATTTTTGCCATTGAAAAACATGTTTTTCATATACCAGAAATGTTTGAAGCTACTGACTGAATGAAAGGAGCTGGCATCTCACTCTCTTTGAATCTTCTTTATCATGCTAGGATTAGCAGGAAAAAGCAAAAAATTTCAGAATTGCACCGTGCAATGTGGAGATATTACTGTTTGTGCATTTACAATATTCATTGATTTTTGCCATTGAAAAACATGTTTTTCATATACCAGAAATGTTTGAAGCTACTGACTGAATGAAAGGAGCTGGCATCTCACTCTCTTTGAATCTTCTTTATCATGCTAGGATTAGCAGGAAAAAGCAAAAAATTTCAGAATTGCACCGTGCAATGTGGAGATATTACTGTTTGTGCATTTACAATATTCATTGATTTTTGCCATTGAAAAACATGTTTTTCATATACCAGAAATGTTTGAAGCTACTGACTGAATGAAAGGAGCTGGCATCTCACTCTCTTTGAATCTTCTTTATCATGCTAGGATTAGCAGGAAAAAGCTAAAAATTTCAGAATTGCACCGTGCAATGTGGAGATATTACTGTTTGTGCATTTACAATATTCATTGATTTTTGCCATTGAAAAACATGTTTTTCATATACCAGAAATGTTTGAAGCTACTGACTGAATGAAAGGAGCTGGCATCTCACTCTCTTTGAATCTTCTTTATCATGCTAGGATTAGCAGGAAAAAGCAAAAAATTTCAGAATTGCACCGTGCAATGTGGAGATATTACTGTTTGTGCATTTACAATATTCATTGATTTTTGCCATTGAAAAACATGTTTTTCATATACCAGAAATGTTTGAAGCTACTGACTGAATGAAAGGAGCTGGCATCTCACTCTCTTTGAATCTTCTTTATCATGCTAGGATTAGCAGGAAAAAGCAAAAAATTTCAGAATTGCACCTTGCAATGAGGAGATATTACTGTTTGTGCATTTACAATATTCATTGATTTTTGCCATTGAAAAACATGTTTTTCATATACCAGAAATGTTTGAAGCTACTGACTGAATGAAAGGAGCTGGCATCTCACTCTCTTTGAATCTTCTTTATCATGCTAGGATTAACAGGAAAAAGCTAAAAATTTCAGAATTGCACCTTGCAATGTGGAGATATTACTGTTTGTGCATTTACAATATTCATTGATTTTTGCCATTGAAAAACATGTTTTTCATATACCAGAAATGTTTGAAGCTACTGACTGAATGAAAGGAGCTGGCATCTCACTCTCTTTGAATCTTCTTTATCATGCTAGGATTAGCAGGAAAAAGCTAAAAATTTCAGAATTGCACCGTGCAATGTGGAGATATTACTGTTTGTGCATTTACAATATTCATTGATTTTTGCCATTGAAAAACATGTTTTTCATATACCAGAAATGTTTGAAGCTACTGACTGAATGAAAGGAGCTGGCATCTCACTCTCTTTGAATCTTCTTTATCATGCTAGGATTAGCAGGAAAAAGCAAAAAATTTCAGATTTGCACCTTGCAATGTGGAGATATTACTGTTTGTGCATTTACAATATTCATTGATTTTTGCCATTGAAAAACATGTTTTTCATATACCAGAAATGTTTGAAGCTACTGACTGAATGAAAGGAGCTGGCATCTCACTCTCTTTGAATCTTCTTTATCATGCTAGGATTAGCAGGAAAAAGCAAAAAATTTCAGAATTGCACCGTGCAATGTGGAGATATTACTGTTTGTGCATTTACAATATTCATTGATTTTTGCCATTGAAAAACATGTTTTTCATATACCAGAAATGTTTGAAGCTACTGACTGAATGAAAGGAGCTGGCATCTCACTCTCTTTGAATCTTCTTTATCATGCTAGGATTAGCAGGAAAAAGCAAAAAATTTCAGAATTGCACCTTGCAATGTGGAGATATTACTGTTTGTGCATTTACAATATTCATTGATTTTTGCCATTGAAAAACATGTTTTTCATATACCAGAAATGTTTGAAGCTACTGACTGAATGAAAGGAGCTGGCATCTCACTCTCTTTGAATCTTCTTTATCATGCTAGGATTAACAGGAAAAAGCAAAAAATTTCAGAATTGCACCTTGCAATGTGGAGATATTACTGTTTGTGCATTTACAATATTCATTGATTTTTGCCATTGAAAAACGTCCAGAAATGTTTGAAGCTACTGACTGAATGAAAGGAGCTGGCATCTCACTCTCTTTGAATCTTCTTTATCATGCTAGGATTAGCAGGAAAAAGCAAAAAATTTCAGAATTGCACCGTGCAATGTGGAGATATTACTGTTTGTGCATTTACAATATTCATTGATTTTTGCCATTGAAAAACATGTTTTTCATATACCAGAAATGTTTGAAGCTACTGACTGAATGAAAGGAGCTGGCATCTCACTCTCTTTGAATCTTCTTTATCATGCTAGGATTAGCAGGAAAAAGCAAAAAATTTCAGATTTGCACCTTGCAATGTGGAGATATTACTGTTTGTGCATTTACAATATTCATTGATTTTTGCCATTGAAAAACATGTTTTTCATATACCAGAAATGTTTGAAGCTACTGACTGAATGAAAGGAGCTGGCATCTCACTCTCTTTGAATCTTCTTTATCATGCTAGGATTAGCAGGAAAAAGCAAAAAATTTCAGAATTGCACCTTGCAATGTGGAGATATTACTGTTTGTGCATTTACAATATTCATTGATTTTTGCCATTGAAAAACATGTTTTTCATATACCAGAAATGTTTGAAGCTACTGACTGAATGAAAGGAGCTGGCATCTCACTCTCTTTGAATCTTCTTTATCATGCTAGGATTAGCAGGAAAAAGCAAAAAATTTCAGAATTGCACCTTGCAATGTGGAGATATTACTGTTTGTGCATTTACAATATTCATTGATTTTTGCCATTGAAAAACATGTTTTTCATATACCAGAAATGTTTGAAGCTACTGACTGAATGAAAGGAGCTGGCATCTCACTCTCTTTGAATCTTCTTTATCATGCTAGGATTAACAGGAAAAAGCAAAAAATTTCAGAATTGCACCTTGCAATGTGGAGATATTACTGTTTGTGCATTTACAATATTCATTGATTTTTGCCATTGAAAAACGTCCAGAAATGTTTGAAGCTACTGACTGAATGAAAGGAGCTGGCATCTCACTCTCTTTGAATCTTCTTTATCATGCTAGGATTAGCAGGAAAAAGCAAAAAATTTCAGAATTGCACCGTGCAATGTGGAGATATTACTGTTTGTGCATTTACAATATTCATTGATTTTTGCCATTGAAAAACATGTTTTTCATATACCAGAAATGTTTGAAGCTACTGACTGAATGAAAGGAGCTGGCATCTCACTCTCTTTGAATCTTCTTTATCATGCTAGGATTAGCAGGAAAAAGCAAAAAATTTCAGAATTGCACCTTGCAATGTGGAGATATTACTGTTTGTGCATTTACAATATTCATTGATTTTTGCCATTGAAAAACATGTTTTTCATATACGAGAAATGTTTGAAGCTACTGACTGAATGAAAGGAGCTGGCATCTCACTCTCTTTGAATCTTCTTTATCATGCTAGGATTAACAGGAAAAAGCTAAAAATTTCAGAATTGCACCTTGCAATGTGGAGATATTACTGTTTGTGCATTTACAATATTCATTGATTTTTGCCATTGAAAAACATGTTTTTCATATACCAGAAATGTTTGAAGCTACTGACTGAATGAAAGGAGCTGGCATCTCACTCTCTTTGAATCTTCTTTATCATGCTAGGATTAGCAGGAAAAAGCAAAAAATTTCAGAATTGCACCGTGCAATGTGGAGATATTACTGTTTGTGCATTTACAATATTCATTGATTTTTGCCATTGAAAAACATGTTTTTCATATACCAGAAATGTTTGAAGCTACTGACTGAATGAAAGGAGCTGGCATCTCACTCTCTTTGAATCTTCTTTATCATGCTAGGATTAACAGGAAAAAGCTAAAAATTTCAGAATTGCACCGTGCAATGTGGAGATATTACTGTTTGTGCATTTACAATATTCATTGATTTTTGCCATTGAAAAACGTCCAGAAATGTTTGAAGCTACTGACTGAATGAAAGGAGCTGGCATCTCACTCTCTTTGAATCTTCTTTATCATGCTAGGATTAACAGGAAAAAGCTAAAAATTTCAGAATTGCACCGTGCAATGTGGAGATATTACTATTTGTGCATTTACAATATTCATTGATTTTTGCCATTGAAAAACATGTTTTTCATATACCAGAAATGTTTGAAGCTACTGACTGAATGAAAGGAGCTGGCATCTCACTCTCTTTGAATCTTCTTTATCATGCTAGGATTAACAGGAAAAAGCAAAAAATTTCAGAATTGCACCGTGCAATGTGGAGATATTACTGTTTGTGCATTTACAATATTCATTGATTTTTGCCATTGAAAAACATGTTTTTCATATACCAGAAATGTTTGAAGCTACTGACTGAATGAAAGGAGCTGGCATCTCACTCTCTTTGAATCTTCTTTATCATGCTAGGATTAACAGGAAAAAGCTAAAAATTTCAGAATTGCACCGTGCAATGTGGAGATATTACTGTTTGTGCATTTACAATATTCATTGATTTTTGCCATTGAAAAACATGTTTTTCATATACCAGAAATGTTTGAAGCTACTGACTGAATGAAAGGAGCTGGCATCTCACTCTCTTTGAATCTTCTTTATCATGCTAGGATTAGCAGGAAAAAGCAAAAAATTTCAGAATTGCACCGTGCAATGTGGAGATATTACTGTTTGTGCATTTACAATATTCATTGATTTTTGCCATTGAAAAACATGTTTTTCATATACCAGAAATGTTTGAAGCTACTGACTGAATGAAAGGAGCTGGCATCTCACTCTCTTTGAATCTTCTTTATCATGCTAGGATTAACAGGAAAAAGCTAAAAATTTCAGAATTGCACCGTGCAATGTGGAGATATTACTGTTTGTGCATTTACAATATTCATTGATTTTTGCCATTGAAAAACATGTTTTTCATATACCAGAAATGTTTGAAGCTACTGACTGAATGAAAGGAGCTGGCATCTCACTCTCTTTGAATCTTCTTTATCATGCTAGGATTAGCAGGAAAAAGCAAAAAATTTCAGAATTGCACCTTGCAATGTGGAGATATTACTGTTTGTGCATTTACAATATTCATTGATTTTTGCCATTGAAAAACATGTTTTTCATATACCAGAAATGTTTGAAGCTACTGACTGAATGAAAGGAGCTGGCATCTCACTCTCTTTGAATCTTCTTTATCATGCTAGGATTAACAGGAAAAAGCAAAAAATTTCAGAATTGCACCGTGCAATGTGGAGATATTACTGTTTGTGCATTTACAATATTCATTGATTTTTGCCATTGAAAAACATGTTTTTCATATACCAGAAATGTTTGAAGCTACTGACTGAATGAAAGGAGCTGGCATCTCACTCTCTTTGAATCTTCTTTATCATGCTAGGATTAACAGGAAAAAGCTAAAAATTTCAGAATTGCACCGTGCAATGTGGAGATATTACTGTTTGTGCATTTACAATATTCATTGATTTTTGCCATTGAAAAACATGTTTTTCATATACCAGAAATGTTTGAAGCTACTGACTGAATGAAAGGAGCTGGCATCTCACTCTCTTTGAATCTTCTTTATCATGCTAGGATTAACAGGAAAAAGCTAAAAATTTCAGAATTGCACCGTGCAATGTGGAGATATTACTGTTTGTGCATTTACAATATTCATTGATTTTTGCCATTGAAAAACATGTTTTTCATATACCAGAAATGTTTGAAGCTACTGACTGAATGAAAGGAGCTGGCATCTCACTCTCTTTGAATCTTCTTTATCATGCTAGGATTAGCAGGAAAAAGCAAAAAATTTCAGAATTGCACCTTGCAATGTGGAGATATTACTGTTTGTGCATTTACAATATTCATTGATTTTTGCCATTGAAAAACATGTTTTTCATATACCAGAAATGTTTGAAGCTACTGACTGAATGAAAGGAGCTGGCATCTCACTCTCTTTGAATCTTCTTTATCATGCTAGGATTAACAGGAAAAAGCTAAAAATTTCAGAATTGCACCTTGCAATGTGGAGATATTACTGTTTGTGCATTTACAATATTCATTGATTTTTGCCATTGAAAAACGTCCAGAAATGTTTGAAGCTACTGACTGAATGAAAGGAGCTGGCATCTCACTCTCTTTGAATCTTCTTTATCATGCTAGGATTAGCAGGAAAAAGCAAAAAATTTCAGAATTGCACCGTGCAATGTGGAGATATTACTGTTTGTGCATTTACAATATTCATTGATTTTTGCCATTGAAAAACATGTTTTTCATATACCAGAAATGTTTGAAGCTACTGACTGAATGAAAGGAGCTGGCATCTCACTCTCTTTGAATCTTCTTTATCATGCTAGGATTAACAGGAAAAAGCAAAAAATTTCAGAATTGCACCTTGCAATGTGGAGATATTACTGTTTGTGCATTTACAATATTCATTGATTTTTGCCATTGAAAAACATGTTTTTCATATACCAGAAATGTTTGAAGCTACTGACTGAATGAAAGGAGCTGGCATCTCACTCTCTTTGAATCTTCTTTATCATGCTAGGATTAGCAGGAAAAAGCTAAAAATTTCAGAATTGCACCTTGCAATGTGGAGATATTACTGTTTGTGCATTTACAATATTCATTGATTTTTGCCATTGAAAAACATGTTTTTCATATACCAGAAATGTTTGAAGCTACTGACTGAATGAAAGGAGCTGGCATCTCACTCTCTTTGAATCTTCTTTATCATGCTAGGATTAACAGGAAAAAGCTAAAAATTTCAGAATTGCACCTTGCAATGTGGAGATATTACTGTTTGTGCATTTACAATATTCATTGATTTTTGCCATTGAAAAACGTCCAGAAATGTTTGAAGCTACTGACTGAATGAAAGGAGCTGGCATCTCACTCTCTTTGAATCTTCTTTATCATGCTAGGATTAACAGGAAAAAGCTAAAAATTTCAGAATTGCACCGTGCAATGTGGAGATATTACTGTTTGTGCATTTACAATATTCATTGATTTTTGCCATTGAAAAACATGTTTTTCATATACCAGAAATGTTTGAAGCTACTGACTGAATGAAAGGAGCTGGCATCTCACTCTCTTTGAATCTTATTTATCATGCTAGGATTAGCAGGAAAAAGCTAAAAATTTCAGAATTGCACCGTGCAATGTGGAGATATTACTGTTTGTGCATTTACAATATTCATTGATTTTTGCCATTGAAAAACATGTTTTTCATATACCAGAAATGTTTGAAGCTACTGACTGAATGAAAGGAGCTGGCATCTCACTCTCTTTGAATCTTCTTTATCATGCTAGGATTAGCAGGAAAAAGCAAAAAATTTCAGAATTGCACCGTGCAATGTGGAGATATTACTGTTTGTGCATTTACAATATTCACTGATTTTTGCCATTGAAAAACATGTTTTTCATATACCAGAAATGTTTGAAGCTACTGACTGAATGAAAGGAGCTGGCATCTCACTCTCTTTGAATCTTCTTTATCATGCTAGGATTAACAGGAAAAAGCTAAAAATTTCAGAATTGCACCGTGCAATGTGGAGATATTACTGTTTGTGCATTTACAATATTCATTGATTTTTGCCATTGAAAAACGTCCAGAAATGTTTGAAGCTACTGACTGAATGAAAGGAGCTGGCATCTCACTCTCTTTGAATCTTCTTTATCATGCTAGGATTAGCAGGAAAAAGCAAAAAATTTCAGAATTGCACCGTGCAATGTGGAGATATTACTGTTTGTGCATTTACAATATTCATTGATTTTTGCCATTGAAAAACATGTTTTTCATATACCAGAAATGTTTGAAGCTACTGACTGAATGAAAGGAGCTGGCATCTCACTCTCTTTGAATCTTCTTTATCATGCTAGGATTAGCAGGAAAAAGCAAAAAATTTCAGAATTGCACCGTGCAATGTGGAGATATTACTGTTTGTGCATTTACAATATTCATTGATTTTTGCCATTGAAAAACATGTTTTTCATATACCAGAAATGTTTGAAGCTACTGACTGAATGAAAGGAGCTGGCATCTCACTCTCTTTGAATCTTCTTTATCATGCTAGGATTAACAGGAAAAAGCTAAAAATTTCAGAATTGCACCGTGCAATGTGGAGATATTACTGTTTGTGCATTTACAATATTCATTGATTTTTGCCATTGAAAAACATGTTTTTCATATACCAGAAATGTTTGAAGCTACTGACTGAATGAAAGGAGCTGGCATCTCACTCTCTTTGAATCTTCTTTATCATGCTAGGATTAGCAGGAAAAAGCAAAAAATTTCAGAATTGCACCTTGCAATGTGGAGATATTACTATTTGTGCATTTACAATATTCATTGATTTTTGCCATTGAAAAACGTCCAGAAATGTTTGAAGCTACTGACTGAATGAAAGGAGCTGGCATCTCACTCTCTTTGAATCTTCTTTATCATGCTAGGATTAACAGGAAAAAGCTAAAAATTTCAGAATTGCACCGTGCAATGTGGAGATATTACTGTTTGTGCATTTACAATATTCATTGATTTTTGCCATTGAAAAACATGTTTTTCATATACCAGAAATGTTTGAAGCTACTGACTGAATGAAAGGAGCTGGCATCTCACTCTCTTTGAATCTTCTTTATCATGCTAGGATTAACAGGAAAAAGCAAAAAATTTCAGAATTGCACCGTGCAATGTGGAGATATTACTGTTTGTGCATTTACAATATTCATTGATTTTTGCCATTGAAAAACATGTTTTTCATATACCAGAAATGTTTGAAGCTACTGACTGAATGAAAGGAGCTGGCATCTCACTCTCTTTGAATCTTCTTTATCATGCTAGGATTAGCAGGAAAAAGCTAAAAATTTCAGAATTGCACCGTGCAATGTGGAGATATTACTGTTTGTGCATTTACAATATTCATTGATTTTTGCCATTGAAAAACATGTTTTTCATATACCAGAAATGTTTGAAGCTACTGACTGAATGAAAGGAGCTGGCATCTCACTCTCTTTGAATCTTCTTTATCATGCTAGGATTAACAGGAAAAAGCTAAAAATTTCAGAATTGCACCGTGCAATGTGGAGATATTACTGTTTGTGCATTTACAATATTCATTGATTTTTGCCATTGAAAAACATGTTTTTCATATACCAGAAATGTTTGAAGCTACTGACTGAATGAAAGGAGCTGGCATCTCACTCTCTTTGAATCTTCTTTATCATGCTAGGATTAGCAGGAAAAAGCAAAAAATTTCAGAATTGCACCGTGCAATGTGGAGATATTACTGTTTGTGCATTTACAATATTCATTGATTTTTGCCATTGAAAAACATGTTTTTCATATACCAGAAATGTTTGAAGCTACTGACTGAATGAAAGGAGCTGGCATCTCACTCTCTTTGAATCTTCTTTATCATGCTAGGATTAGCAGGAAAAAGCAAAAAATTTCAGAATTGCACCGTGCAATGTGGAGATATTACTGTTTGTGCATTTACAATATTCATTGATTTTTGCCATTGAAAAACATGTTTTTCATATACCAGAAATGTTTGAAGCTACTGACTGAATGAAAGGAGCTGGCATCTCACTCTCTTTGAATCTTCTTTATCATGCTAGGATTAACAGGAAAAAGCTAAAAATTTCAGAATTGCACCGTGCAATGTGGAGATATTACTGTTTGTGCATTTACAATATTCATTGATTTTTGCCATTGAAAAACATGTTTTTCATATACCAGAAATGTTTGAAGCTACTGACTGAATGAAAGGAGCTGGCATCTCACTCTCTTTGAATCTTCTTTATCATGCTAGGATTAGCAGGAAAAAGCAAAAAATTTCAGAATTGCACCTTGCAATGTGGAGATATTACTATTTGTGCATTTACAATATTCATTGATTTTTGCCATTGAAAAACGTCCAGAAATGTTTGAAGCTACTGACTGAATGAAAGGAGCTGGCATCTCACTCTCTTTGAATCTTCTTTATCATGCTAGGATTAACAGGAAAAAGCTAAAAATTTCAGAATTGCACCGTGCAATGTGGAGATATTACTGTTTGTGCATTTACAATATTCATTGATTTTTGCCATTGAAAAACATGTTTTTCATATACCAGAAATGTTTGAAGCTACTGACTGAATGAAAGGAGCTGGCATCTCACTCTCTTTGAATCTTCTTTATCATGCTAGGATTAACAGGAAAAAGCAAAAAATTTCAGAATTGCACCTTGCAATGTGGAGATATTACTGTTTGTGCATTTACAATATTCATTGATTTTTGCCATTGAAAAACATGTTTTTCATATACCAGAAATGTTTGAAGCTACTGACTGAATGAAAGGAGCTGGCATCTCACTCTCTTTGAATCTTCTTTATCATGCTAGGATTAGCAGGAAAAAGCTAAAAATTTCAGAATTGCACCGTGCAATGTGGAGATATTACTGTTTGTGCATTTACAATATTCATTGATTTTTGCCATTGAAAAACATGTTTTTCATATACCAGAAATGTTTGAAGCTACTGACTGAATGAAAGGAGCTGGCATCTCACTCTCTTTGAATCTTCTTTATCATGCTAGGATTAACAGGAAAAAGCTAAAAATTTCAGAATTGCACCGTGCAATGTGGAGATATTACTGTTTGTGCATTTACAATATTCATTGATTTTTGCCATTGAAAAACATGTTTTTCATATACCAGAAATGTTTGAAGCTACTGACTGAATGAAAGGAGCTGGCATCTCACTCTCTTTGAATCTTCTTTATCATGCTAGGATTAGCAGGAAAAAGCTAAAAATTTCAGAATTGCACCGTGCAATGTGGAGATATTACTGTTTGTGCATTTACAATATTCATTGATTTTTGCCATTGAAAAACATGTTTTTCATATACCAGAAATGTTTGAAGCTACTGACTGAATGAAAGGAGCTGGCATCTCACTCTCTTTGAATCTTCTTTATCATGCTAGGATTAGCAGGAAAAAGCAAAAAATTTCAGAATTGCACCGTGCAATGTGGAGATATTACTGTTTGTGCATTTACAATATTCATTGATTTTTGCCATTGAAAAACGTCCAGAAATGTTTGAAGCTACTGACTGAATGAAAGGAGCTGGCATCTCACTCTCTTTGAATCTTCTTTATCATGCTAGGATTAGCAGGAAAAAGCAAAAAATTTCAGAATTGCACCTTGCAATGTGGAGATATTACTGTTTGTGCATTTACAATATTCATTGATTTTTGCCATTGAAAAACATGTTTTTCATATACCAGAAATGTTTGAAGCTACTGACTGAATGAAAGGAGCTGGCATCTCACTCTCTTTGAATCTTCTTTATCATGCTAGGATTAGCAGGAAAAAGCAAAAAATTTCAGAATTGCACCGTGCAATGTGGAGATATTACTGTTTGTGCATTTACAATATTCATTGATTTTTGCCATTGAAAAACGTCCAGAAATGTTTGAAGCTACTGACTGAATGAAAGGAGCTGGCATCTCACTCTCTTTGAATCTTCTTTATCATGCTAGGATTAGCAGGAAAAAGCAAAAAATTTCAGAATTGCACCGTGCAATGTGGAGATATTACTGTTTGTGCATTTACAATATTCATTGATTTTTGCCATTGAAAAACATGTTTTTCATATACCAGAAATGTTTGAAGCTACTGACTGAATGAAAGGAGCTGGCATCTCACTCTCTTTGAATCTTCTTTATCATGCTAGGATTAGCAGGAAAAAGCAAAAAATTTCAGAATTGCACCGTGCAATGTGGAGATATTACTGTTTGTGCATTTACAATATTCATTGATTTTTGCCATTGAAAAACATGTTTTTCATATACCAGAAATGTTTGAAGCTACTGACTGAATGAAAGGAGCTGGCATCTCACTCTCTTTGAATCTTCTTTATCATGCTAGGATTAGCAGGAAAAAGCTAAAAATTTCAGAATTGCACCGTGCAATGTGGAGATATTACTGTTTGTGCATTTACAATATTCATTGATTTTTGCCATTGAAAAACATGTTTTTCATATACCAGAAATGTTTGAAGCTACTGACTGAATGAAAGGAGCTGGCATCTCACTCTCTTTGAATCTTCTTTATCATGCTAGGATTAGCAGGAAAAAGCTAAAAATTTCAGAATTGCACCTTGCAATGTGGAGATATTACTGTTTGTGCATTTACAATATTCATTGATTTTTGCCATTGAAAAACGTCCAGAAATGTTTGAAGCTACTGACTGAATGAAAGGAGCTGGCATCTCACTCTCTTTGAATCTTCTTTATCATGCTAGGATTAACAGGAAAAAGCTAAAAATTTCAGAATTGCACCGTGCAATGTGGAGATATTACTGTTTGTGCATTTACAATATTCATTGATTTTTGCCATTGAAAAACGTCCAGAAATGTTTGAAGCTACTGACTGAATGAAAGGAGCTGGCATCTCACTCTCTTTGAATCTTCTTTATCATGCTAGGATTAACAGGAAAAAGCTAAAAATTTCAGAATTGCACCTTGCAATGTGGAGATATTACTGTTTGTGCATTTACAATATTCATTGATTTTTGCCATTGAAAAACGTCCAGAAATGTTTGAAGCTACTGACTGAATGAAAGGAGCTGGCATCTCACTCTCTTTGAATCTTCTTTATCATGCTAGGATTAGCGGGAAAAAGCTAAAAATTTCAGAATTGCACCGTGCAATGTGGAGATATTACTGTTTGTGCATTTACAATATTCATTGATTTTTGCCATTGAAAAACATCCAGAAATGTTTGAAGCTACTGACTGAATGAAAGGAGCTGGCATCTCACTCTCTTTGAATCTTCTTTATCATGCTAGGATTAACAGGAAAAAGCTAAAAATTTCAGAATTGCACCTTGCAATGTGGAGATATTACTGTTTGTGCATTTACAATATTCATTGATTTTTGCCATTGAAAAACGTCCAGAAATGTTTGAAGCTACTGACTGAATGAAAGGAGCTGGCATCTCACTCTCTTTGAATCTTCTTTATCATGCTAGGATTAACAGGAAAAAGCTAAAAATTTCAGAATTGCACCTTGCAATGTGGAGATATTACTGTTTGTGCATTTACAATATTCATTGATTTTTGCCATTGAAAAACGTCCAGAAATGTTTGAAGCTACTGACTGAATGAAAGGAGCTGGCATCTCACTCTCTTTGAATCTTCTTTATCATGCTAGGATTAGCAGGAAAAAGCAAAAAATTTCAGAATTGCACCGTGCAATGTGGAGATATTACTGTTTGTGCATTTACAATATTCATTGATTTTTGCCATTGAAAAACATGTTTTTCATATACCAGAAATGTTTGAAGCTACTGACTGAATGAAAGGAGCTGGCATCTCACTCTCTTTGAATCTTCTTTATCATGCTAGGATTAGCAGGAAAAAGCTAAAAATTTCAGAATTGCACCGTGCAATGTGGAGATATTACTGTTTGTGCATTTACAATATTCATTGATTTTTGCCATTGAAAAACATGTTTTTCATATACCAGAAATGTTTGAAGCTACTGACTGAATGAAAGGAGCTGGCATCTCACTCTCTTTGAATCTTCTTTATCATGCTAGGATTAGCAGGAAAAAGCAAAAAATTTCAGAATTGCACCTTGCAATGTGGAGATATTACTGTTTGTGCATTTACAATATTCATTGATTTTTGCCATTGAAAAACATGTTTTTCATATACCAGAAATGTTTGAAGCTACTGACTGAATGAAAGGAGCTGGCATCTCACTCTCTTTGAATCTTCTTTATCATGCTAGGATTAGCAGGAAAAAGCAAAAAATTTCAGAATTGCACCGTGCAATGTGGAGATATTACTGTTTGTGCATTTACAATATTCATTGATTTTTGCCATTGAAAAACGTCCAGAAATGTTTGAAGCTACTGACTGAATGAAAGGAGCTGGCATCTCACTCTCTTTGAATCTTCTTTATCATGCTAGGATTAGCAGGAAAAAGCAAAAAATTTCAGAATTGCACAGTGCAATGTGGAGATATTACTGTTTGTGCATTTACAATATTCATTGATTTTTGCCATTGAAAAACATGTTTTTCATATACCAGAAATGTTTGAAGCTACTGACTGAATGAAAGGAGCTGGCATCTCACTCTCTTTGAATCTTCTTTATCATGCTAGGATTAACAGGAAAAAGCAAAAAATTTCAGAATTGCACCGTGCAATGTGGAGATATTACTGTTTGTGCATTTACAATATTCATTGATTTTTGCCATTGAAAAACGTCCAGAAATGTTTGAAGCTACTGACTGAATGAAAGGAGCTGGCATCTCACTCTCTTTGAATCTTCTTTATCATGCTAGGATTAACAGGAAAAAGCTAAAAATTTCAGAATTGCACCGTGCAATGTGGAGATATTACTGTTTGTGCATTTACAATATTCATTGATTTTTGCCATTGAAAAACATGTTTTTCATATACCAGAAATGTTTGAAGCTACTGACTGAATGAAAGGAGCTGGCATCTCACTCTCTTTGAATCTTCTTTATCATGCTAGGATTAACAGGAAAAAGCAAAAAATTTCAGAATTGCACCTTGCAATGTGGAGATATTACTGTTTGTGCATTTACAATATTCATTGATTTTTGCCATTGAAAAACATGTTTTTCATATACCAGAAATGTTTGAAGCTACTGACTGAATGAAAGGAGCTGGCATCTCACTCTCTTTGAATCTTCTTTATCATGCTAGGATTAACAGGAAAAAGCTAAAAATTTCAGAATTGCACCTTGCAATGTGGAGATATTACTGTTTGTGCATTTACAATATTCATTGATTTTTGCCATTGAAAAACATGTTTTTCATATACCAGAAATGTTTGAAGCTACTGACTGAATGAAAGGAGCTGGCATCTCACTCTCTTTGAATCTTCTTTATCATGCTAGGATTAACAGGAAAAAGCTAAAAATTTCAGAATTGCACCGTGCAATGTGGAGATATTACTGTTTGTGCATTTACAATATTCATTGATTTTTGCCATTGAAAAACATGTTTTTCATATACCAGAAATGTTTGAAGCTACTGACTGAATGAAAGGAGCTGGCATCTCACTCTCTTTGAATCTTCTTTATCATGCTAGGATTAACAGGAAAAAGCAAAAAATTTCAGAATTGCACCTTGCAATGTGGAGATATTACTGTTTGTGCATTTACAATATTCATTGATTTTTGCCATTGAAAAACATGTTTTTCATATACCAGAAATGTTTGAAGCTACTGACTGAATGAAAGGAGCTCCCATCTCACTCTCTTTGAATCTTCTTTATCATGCTAGGATTAGCAGGAAAAAGCAAAAAATTTCAGAATTGCACCGTGCAATGTGGAGATATTACTGTTTGTGCATTTACAATATTCATTGATTTTTGCCATTGAAAAACGTCCAGAAATGTTTGAAGCTACTGACTGAATGAAAGGAGCTGGCATCTCACTCTCTTTGAATCTTCCTTATCATGCTAGGATTAACAGGAAAAAGCTAAAAATTTCAGAATTGCACCGTGCAATGTGGAGATATTACTGTTTGTGCATTTACAATATTCATTGATTTTTGCCATTGAAAAACATGTTTTTCATATACCAGAAATGTTTGAAGCTACTGACTGAATGAAAGGAGCTGGCATCTCACTCTCTTTGAATCTTCTTTATCATGCTAGGATTAACAGGAAAAAGCTAAAAATTTCAGAATTGCACCGTGCAATGTGGAGATATTACTGTTTGTGCATTTACAATATTCATTGATTTTTGCCATTGAAAAACATGTTTTTCATATACCAGAAATGTTTGAAGCTACTGACTGAATGAAAGGAGCTGGCATCTCACTCTCTTTGAATCTTCTTTATCATGCTAGGATTAACAGGAAAAAGCAAAAAATTTCAGAATTGCACCGTGCAATGTGGAGATATTACTGTTTGTGCATTTACAATATTCATTGATTTTTGCCATTGAAAAACATGTTTTTCATATAACAGAAATGTTTGAAGCTACTGACTGAATGAAAGGAGCTGGCATCTCACTCTCTTTGAATCTTCTTTATCATGCTAGGATTAGCAGGAAAAAGCAAAAAATTTCAGAATTGCACCGTGCAATGTGGAGATATTACTGTTTGTGCATTTACAATATTCATTGATTTTTGCCATTGAAAAACATGTTTTTCATATACCAGAAATGTTTGAAGCTACTGACTGAATGAAAGGAGCTGGCATCTCACTCTCTTTGAATCTTCTTTATCATGCTAGGATTAACAGGAAAAAGCTAAAAATTTCAGAATTGCACCGTGCAATGTGGAGATATTACTGTTTGTGCATTTACAATATTCATTGATTTTTGCCATTGAAAAACATGTTTTTCATATACCAGAAATGTTTGAAGCTACTGACTGAATGAAAGGAGCTGGCATCTCACTCTCTTTGAATCTTCTTTATCATGCTAGGATTAGCAGGAAAAAGCAAAAAATTTCAGAATTGCACCTTGCAATGTGGAGATATTACTGTTTGTGCATTTACAATATTCATTGATTTTTGCCATTGAAAAACGTCCAGAAATGTTTGAAGCTACTGACTGAATGAAAGGAGCTGGCATCTCACTCTCTTTGAATCTTCTTTATCATGCTAGGATTAACAGGAAAAAGCTAAAAATTTCAGAATTGCACCTTGCAATGTGGAGATATTACTGTTTGTGCATTTACAATATTCATTGATTTTTGCCATTGAAAAACATGTTTTTCATATACCAGAAATGTTTGAAGCTACTGACTGAATGAAAGGAGCTGGCATCTCACTCTCTTTGAATCTTCTTTATCATGCTAGGATTAGCAGGAAAAAGCAAAAAATTTCAGAATTGCACCTTGCAATGTGGAGATATTACTGTTTGTGCATTTACAATATTCATTGATTTTTGCCATTGAAAAACATGTTTTTCATATACCAGAAATGTTTGAAGCTACTGACTGAATGAAAGGAGCTGGCATCTCACTCTCTTTGAATCTTCTTTATCATGCTAGGATTAACAGGAAAAAGCTAAAAATTTCAGAATTGCACCGTGCAATGTGGAGATATTACTGTTTGTGCATTTACAATATTCATTGATTTTTGCCATTGAAAAACATGTTTTTCATATACCAGAAATGTTTGAAGCTACTGACTGAATGAAAGGAGCTGGCATCTCACTCTCTTTGAATCTTCTTTATCATGCTAGGATTAACAGGAAAAAGCTAAAAATTTCAGAATTGCACCGTGCAATGTGGAGATATTACTGTTTGTGCATTTACAATATTCATTGATTTTTGCCATTGAAAAACATGTTTTTCATATACCAGAAATGTTTGAAGCTACTGACTGAATGAAAGGAGCTGGCATCTCACTCTCTTTGAATCTTCTTTATCATGCTAGGATTAGCAGGAAAAAGCTAAAAATTTCAGAATTGCACCTTGCAATGTGGAGATATTACTGTTTGTGCATTTACAATATTCATTGATTTTTGCCATTGAAAAACGTCCAGAAATGTTTGAAGCTACTGACTGAATGAAAGGAGCTGGCATCTCACTCTCTTTGAATCTTCTTTATCATGCTAGGATTAACAGGAAAAAGCTAAAAATTTCAGAATTGCACCTTGCAATGTGGAGTTATTACTGTTTGTGCATTTACAATATTCATTGATTTTTGCCATTGAAAAACATGTTTTTCATATACCAGAAATGTTTGAAGCTACTGACTGAATGAAAGGAGCTGGCATCTCACTCTCTTTGAATCTTCTTTATCATGCTAGGATTAACAGGAAAAAGCAAAAAATTTCAGAATTGCACCTTGCAATGTGGAGATATTACTGTTTGTGCATTTACAATATTCATTGATTTTTGCCATTGAAAAACATGTTTTTCATATACCAGAAATGTTTGAAGCTACTGACTGAATGAAAGGAGCTGGCATCTCACTCTCTTTGAATCTTCTTTATCATGCTAGGATTAGCAGGAAAAAGCTAAAAATTTCAGAATTGCACCTTGCAATGTGGAGATATTACTGTTTGTGCATTTACAATATTCATTGATTTTTGCCATTGAAAAACGTCCAGAAATGTTTGAAGCTACTGACTGAATGAAAGGAGCTGGCATCTCACTCTCTTTGAATCTTCTTTATCATGCTAGGATTAACAGGAAAAAGCTAAAAATTTCAGAATTGCACCTTGCAATGTGGAGATATTACTGTTTGTGCATTTACAATATTCATTGATTTTTGCCATTGAAAAACATGTTTTTCATATACCAGAAATGTTTGAAGCTACTGACTGAATGAAAGGAGCTGGCATCTCACTCTCTTTGAATCTTCTTTATCATGCTAGGATTAACAGGAAAAAGCTAAAAATTTCAGAATTGCACCTTGCAATGTGGAGATATTACTGTTTGTGCATTTACAATATTCATTGATTTTTGCCATTGAAAAACATGTTTTTCATATACCAGAAATGTTTGAAGCTACTGACTGAATGAAAGGAGCTGGCATCTCACTCTCTTTGAATCTTCTTTATCATGCTAGGATTAACAGGAAAAAGCAAAAAATTTCAGAATTGCACCGTGCAATGTGGAGATATTACTGTTTGTGCATTTACAATATTCATTGATTTTTGCCATTGAAAAACATGTTTTTCATATACCAGAAATGTTTGAAGCTACTGACTGAATGAAAGGAGCTGGCATCTCACTCTCTTTGAATCTTCTTTATCATGCTAGGATTAGCAGGAAAAAGCAAAAAATTTCAGAATTGCACCGTGCAATGTGGAGATATTACTGTTTGTGCATTTACAATATTCATTGATTTTTGCCATTGAAAAACGTCCAGAAATGTTTGAAGCTACTGACTGAATGAAAGGAGCTGGCATCTCACTCTCTTTGAATCTTCTTTATCATGCTAGGATTAGCAGGAAAAAGCAAAAAATTTCAGAATTGCACCGTGCAATGTGGAGATATTACTGTTTGTGCATTTACAATATTCATTGATTTTTGCCATTGAAAAACATGTTTTTCATATACCAGAAATGTTTGAAGCTACTGACTGAATGAAAGGAGCTGGCATCTCACTCTCTTTGAATCTTCTTTATCATGCTAGGATTAACAGGAAAAAGCTAAAAATTTCAGAATTGCACCGTGCAATGTGGAGATATTACTGTTTGTGCATTTACAATATTCATTGATTTTTGCCATTGAAAAACATGTTTTTCATATACCAGAAATGTTTGAAGCTACTGACTGAATGAAAGGAGCTGGCATCTCACTCTCTTTGAATCTTCTTTATCATGCTAGGATTAGCAGGAAAAAGCAAAAAATTTCAGAATTGCACCTTGCAATGTGGAGATATTACTATTTGTGCATTTCCAATATTCATTGATTTTTGCCATTGAAAAACGTCCAGAAATGTTTGAAGCTACTGACTGAATGAAAGGAGCTGGCATCTCACTCTCTTTGAATCTTCTTTATCATGCTAGGATTAACAGGAAAAAGCTAAAAATTTCAGAATTGCACCGTGCAATGTGGAGATATTACTGTTTGTGCATTTACAATATTCATTGATTTTTGCCATTGAAAAACATGTTTTTCATATACCAGAAATGTTTGAAGCTACTGACTGAATGAAAGGAGCTGGCATCTCACTCTCTTTGAATCTTCTTTATCATGCTAGGATTAACAGGAAAAAGCAAAAAATTTCAGAATTGCACCGTGCAATGTGGAGATAGTACTGTTTGTGCATTTACAATATTCATTGATTTTTGCCATTGAAAAACATGTTTTTCATATACCAGAAATGTTTGAAGCTACTGACTGAATGAAAGGAGCTGGCATCTCACTCTCTTTGAATCTTCTTTATCATGCTAGGATTAGCAGGAAAAAGCTAAAAATTTCAGAATTGCACCGTGCAATGTGGAGATATTACTGTTTGTGCATTTACAATATTCATTGATTTTTGCCATTGAAAAACATGTTTTTCATATACCAGAAATGTTTGAAGCTACTGACTGAATGAAAGGAGCTGGCATCTCACTCTCTTTGAATCTTCTTTATCATGCTAGGATTAACAGGAAAAAGCTAAAAATTTCAGAATTGCACCGTGCAATGTGGAGATATTACTGTTTGTGCATTTACAATATTCATTGATTTTTGCCATTGAAAAACATGTTTTTCATATACCAGAAATGTTTGAAGCTACTGACTGAATGAAAGGAGCTGGCATCTCACTCTCTTTGAATCTTCTTTATCATGCTAGGATTAGCAGGAAAAAGCTAAAAATTTCAGAATTGCACCGTGCAATGTGGAGATATTACTGTTTGTGCATTTACAATATTCATTGATTTTTGCCATTGAAAAACATGTTTTTCATATACCAGAAATGTTTGAAGCTACTGACTGAATGAAAGGAGCTGGCATCTCACTCTCTTTGAATCTTCTTTATCATGCTAGGATTAGCAGGAAAAAGCAAAAAATTTCAGAATTGCACCGTGCAATGTGGAGATATTACTGTTTGTGCATTTACAATATTCATTGATTTTTGCCATTGAAAAACGTCCAGAAATGTTTGAAGCTACTGACTGAATGAAAGGAGCTGGCATCTCACTCTCTTTGAATCTTCTTTATCATGCTAGGATTAGCAGGAAAAAGCAAAAAATTTCAGAATTGCACCTTGCAATGTGGAGATATTACTGTTTGTGCATTTACAATATTCATTGATTTTTGCCATTGAAAAACATGTTTTTCATATACCAGAAATGTTTGAAGCTACTGACTGAATGAAAGGAGCTGGCATCTCACTCTCTTTGAATCTTCTTTATCATGCTAGGATTAGCAGGAAAAAGCAAAAAATTTCAGAATTGCACCGTGCAATGTGGAGATATTACTGTTTGTGCATTTACAATATTCATTGATTTTTGCCATTGAAAAACGTCCAGAAATGTTTGAAGCTACTGACTGAATGAAAGGAGCTGGCATCTCACTCTCTTTGAATCTTCTTTATCATGCTAGGATTAGCAGGAAAAAGCAAAAAATTTCAGAATTGCACCGTGCAATGTGGAGATATTACTGTTTGTGCATTTACAATATTCATTGATTTTTGCCATTGAAAAACATGTTTTTCATATACCAGAAATGTTTGAAGCTACTGACTGAATGAAAGGAGCTGGCATCTCACTCTCTTTGAATCTTCTTTATCATGCTAGGATTAGCAGGAAAAAGCAAAAAATTTCAGAATTGCACCGTGCAATGTGGAGATATTACTGTTTGTGCATTTACAATATTCATTGATTTTTGCCATTGAAAAACGTCCAGAAATGTTTGAAGCTACTGACTGAATGAAAGGAGCTGGCATCTCACTCTCTTTGAATCTTCTTTATCATGCTAGGATTAGCAGGAAAAAGCAAAAAATTTCAGAATTGCACCGTGCAATGTGGAGATATTACTGTTTGTGCATTTACAATATTCATTGATTTTTGCCATTGAAAAACATGTTTTTCATATACCAGAAATGTTTGAAGCTACTGACTGAATGAAAGGAGCTGGCATCTCACTCTCTTTGAATCTTCTTTATCATGCTAGGATTAGCAGGAAAAAGCAAAAAATTTCAGAATTGCACCGTGCAATGTGGAGATATTACTGTTTGTGCATTTACAATATTCATTGATTTTTGCCATTGAAAAACATGTTTTTCATATACCAGAAATGTTTGAAGCTACTGACTGAATGAAAGGAGCTGGCATCTCACTCTCTTTGAATCTTCTTTATCATGCTAGGATTAACAGGAAAAAGCTAAAAATTTCAGAATTGCACCGTGCAATGTGGAGATATTACTGTTTGTGCATTTACAATATTCATTGATTTTTGCCATTGAAAAACATGTTTTTCATATACCAGAAATGTTTGAAGCTACTGACTGAATGAAAGGAGCTGGCATCTCACTCTCTTTGAATCTTCTTTATCATGCTAGGATTAGCAGGAAAAAGCAAAAAATTTCAGAATTGCACCTTGCAATGTGGAGATATTACTATTTGTGCATTTACAATATTCATTGATTTTTGCCATTGAAAAACGTCCAGAAATGTTTGAAGCTACTGACTGAATGAAAGGAGCTGGCATCTCACTCTCTTTGAATCTTCTTTATCATGCTAGGATTAACAGGAAAAAGCTAAAAATTTCAGAATTGCACCGTGCAATGTGGAGATATTACTGTTTGTGCATTTACAATATTCATTGATTTTTGCCATTGAAAAACATGTTTTTCATATACCAGAAATGTTTGAAGCTACTGACTGAATGAAAGGAGCTGGCATCTCACTCTCTTTGAATCTTCTTTATCATGCTAGGATTAACAGGAAAAAGCAAAAAATTTCAGAATTGCACCGTGCAATGTGGAGATATTACTGTTTGTGCATTTACAATATTCATTGATTTTTGCCATTGAAAAACATGTTTTTCATATACCAGAAATGTTTGAAGCTACTGACTGAATGAAAGGAGCTGGCATCTCACTCTCTTTGAATCTTCTTTATCATGCTAGGATTAGCAGGAAAAAGCTAAAAATTTCAGAATTGCACCGTGCAATGTGGAGATATTACTGTTTGTGCATTTACAATATTCATTGATTTTTGCCATTGAAAAACATGTTTTTCATATACCAGAAATGTTTGAAGCTACTGACTGAATGAAAGGAGCTGGCATCTCACTCTCTTTGAATCTTCTTTATCATGCTAGGATTAACAGGAAAAAGCTAAAAATTTCAGAATTGCACCGTGCAATGTGGAGATATTACTGTTTGTGCATTTACAATATTCATTGATTTTTGCCATTGAAAAACATGTTTTTCATATACCAGAAATGTTTGAAGCTACTGACTGAATGAAAGGAGCTGGCATCTCACTCTCTTTGAATCTTCTTTATCATGCTAGGATTAGCAGGAAAAAGCTAAAAATTTCAGAATTGCACTGTGCAATGTGGAGATATTACTGTTTGTGCATTTACAATATTCATTGATTTTTGCCATTGAAAAACATGTTTTTCATATACCAGAAATGTTTGAAGCTACTGACTGAATGAAAGGAGCTGGCATCTCACTCTCTTTGAATCTTCTTTATCATGCTAGGATTAGCAGGAAAAAGCAAAAAATTTCAGAATTGCACCGTGCAATGTGGAGATATTACTGTTTGTGCATTTACAATATTCATTGATTTTTGCCATTGAAAAACGTCCAGAAATGTTTGAAGCTACTGACTGAATGAAAGGAGCTGGCATCTCACTCTCTTTGAATCTTCTTTATCATGCTAGGATTAGCAGGAAAAAGCAAAAAATTTCAGAATTGCACCTTGCAATGTGGAGATATTACTGTTTGTGCATTTACAATATTCATTGATTTTTGCCATTGAAAAACATGTTTTTCATATACCAGAAATGTTTGAAGCTACTGACTGAATGAAAGGAGCTGGCATCTCACTCTCTTTGAATCTTCTTTATCATGCTAGGATTAGCAGGAAAAAGCAAAAAATTTCAGAATTGCACCGTGCAATGTGGAGATATTACTGTTTGTGCATTTACAATATTCATTGATTTTTGCCATTGAAAAACGTCCAGAAATGTTTGAAGCTACTGACTGAATGAAAGGAGCTGGCATCTCACTCTCTTTGAATCTTCTTTATCATGCTAGGATTAGCAGGAAAAAGCAAAAAATTTCAGAATTGCACCGTGCAATGTGGAGATATTACTGTTTGTGCATTTACAATATTCATTGATTTTTGCCATTGAAAAACATGTTTTTCATATACCAGAAATGTTTGAAGCTACTGACTGAATGAAAGGAGCTGGCATCTCACTCTCTTTGAATCTTCTTTATCATGCTAGGATTAGCAGGAAAAAGCAAAAAATTTCAGAATTGCACCGTGCAATGTGGAGATATTACTGTTTGTGCATTTACAATATTCATTGATTTTTGCCATTGAAAAACATGTTTTTCATATACCAGAAATGTTTGAAGCTACTGACTGAATGAAAGGAGCTGGCATCTCACTCTCTTTGAATCTTCTTTATCATGCTAGGATTAACAGGAAAAAGCAAAAAATTTCAGAATTGCACCGTGCAATGTGGAGATATTACTGTTTGTGCATTTACAATATTCATTGATTTTTGCCATTGAAAAACGTCCAGAAATGTTTGAAGCTACTGACTGAATGAAAGGAGCTGGCATCTCACTCTCTTTGAATCTTCTTTATCATGCTAGGATTAACAGGAAAAAGCTAAAAATTTCAGAATTGCACCGTGCAATGTGGAGATATTACTGTTTGTGCATTTACAATATTCATTGATTTTTGCCATTGAAAAACATGTTTTTCATATACCAGAAATGTTTGAAGCTACTGACTGAATGAAAGGAGCTGGCATCTCACTCTCTTTGAATCTTCTTTATCATGCTAGGATTAACAGGAAAAAGCTAAAAATTTCAGAATTGCACCTTGCAATGTGGAGATATTACTGTTTGTGCATTTACAATATTCATTGATTTTTGCCATTGAAAAACATGTTTTTCATATACCAGAAATGTTTGAAGCTACTGACTGAATGAAAGGAGCTGGCATCTCACTCTCTTTGAATCTTCTTTATCATGCTAGGATTAACAGGAAAAAGCTAAAAATTTCAGAATTGCACCGTGCAATGTGGAGATATTACTGTTTGTGCATTTACAATATTCATTGATTTTTGCCATTGAAAAACATGTTTTTCATATACCAGAAATGTTTGAAGCTACTGACTGAATGAAAGGAGCTGGCATCTCACTCTCTTTGAATCTTCTTTATCATGCTAGGATTAACAGGAAAAAGCAAAAAATTTCAGAATTGCACCTTGCAATGTGGAGATATTACTGTTTGTGCATTTACAATATTCATTGATTTTTGCCATTGAAAAACATGTTTTTCATATACCAGAAATGTTTGAAGCTACTGACTGAATGAAAGGAGCTGGCATCTCACTCTCTTTGAATCTTCTTTATCATGCTAGGATTAGCAGGAAAAAGCAAAAAATTTCAGAATTGCACCGTGCAATGTGGAGATATTACTGTTTGTGCATTTACAATATTCATTGATTTTTGCCATTGAAAAACGTCCAGAAATGTTTGAAGCTACTGACTGAATGAAAGGAGCTGGCATCTCACTCTCTTTGAATCTTCCTTATCATGCTAGGATTAACAGGAAAAAGCTAAAAATTTCAGAATTGCACCGTGCAATGTGGAGATATTACTGTTTGTGCATTTACAATATTCATTGATTTTTGCCATTGAAAAACATGTTTTTCATATACCAGAAATGTTTGAAGCTACTGACTGAATGAAAGGAGCTGGCATCTCACTCTCTTTGAATCTTCTTTATCATGCTAGGATTAACAGGAAAAAGCTAAAAATTTCAGAATTGCACCGTGCAATGTGGAGATATTACTGTATGTGCATTTACAATATTCATTGATTTTTGCCATTGAAAAACATGTTTTTCATATACCAGAAATGTTTGAAGCTACTGACTGAATGAAAGGAGCTGGCATCTCACTCTCTTTGAATCTTCTTTATCATGCTAGGATTAACAGGAAAAAGCAAAAAATTTCAGAATTGCACCGTGCAATGTGGAGATATTACTGTTTGTGCATTTACAATATTCATTGATTTTTGCCATTGAAAAACATGTTTTTCATATACCAGAAATGTTTGAAGCTACTGACTGAATGAAAGGAGCTGGCATCTCACTCTCTTTGAATCTTCTTTATCATGCTAGGATTAGCAGGAAAAAGCAAAAAATTTCAGAATTGCACCGTGCAATGTGGAGATATTACTGTTTGTGCATTTACAATATTCATTGATTTTTGCCATTGAAAAACATGTTTTTCATATACCAGAAATGTTTGAAGCTACTGACTGAATGAAAGGAGCTGGCATCTCACTCTCTTTGAATCTTCTTTATCATGCTAGGATTAACAGGAAAAAGCTAAAAATTTCAGAATTGCACCGTGCAATGTGGAGATATTACTGTTTGTGCATTTACAATATTCATTGATTTTTGCCATTGAAAAACATGTTTTTCATATACCAGAAATGTTTGAAGCTACTGACTGAATGAAAGGAGCTGGCATCTCACTCTCTTTGAATCTTCTTTATCATGCTAGGATTAGCAGGAAAAAGCAAAAAATTTCAGAATTGCACCTTGCAATGTGGAGATATTACTGTTTGTGCATTTACAATATTCATTGATTTTTGCCATTGAAAAACGTCCAGAAATGTTTGAAGCTACTGACTGAATGAAAGGAGCTGGCATCTCACTCTCTTTGAATCTTCTTTATCATGCTAGGATTAACAGGAAAAAGCTAAAAATTTCAGAATTGCACCTTGCAATGTGGAGATATTACTGTTTGTGCATTTACAATATTCATTGATTTTTGCCATTGAAAAACATGTTTTTCATATACCAGAAATGTTTGAAGCTACTGACTGAATGAAAGGAGCTGGCATCTCACTCTCTTTGAATCTTCTTTATCATGCTAGGATTAGCAGGAAAAAGCAAAAAATTTCAGAATTGCACCTTGCAATGTGGAGATATTACTGTTTGTGCATTTACAATATTCATTGATTTTTGCCATTGAAAAACATGTTTTTCATATACCAGAAATGTTTGAAGCTACTGACTGAATGAAAGGAGCTGGCATCTCACTCTCTTTGAATCTTCTTTATCATGCTAGGATTAACAGGAAAAAGCTAAAAATTTCAGAATTGCACCGTGCAATGTGGAGATATTACTGTTTGTGCATTTACAATATTCATTGATTTTTGCCATTGAAAAACATGTTTTTCATATACAAGAAATGTTTGAAGCTACTGACTGAATGAAAGGAGCTGGCATCTCAGTCACTTTGAATCTTCTTTATCATGCTAGGATTAACAGGAAAAAGCTAAAAATTTCAGAATTGCACCGTGCAATGTGGAGATATTACTGTTTGTGCATTTACAATATTCATTGATTTTTGCCATTGAAAAACATGTTTTTCATATACCAGAAATGTTTGAAGCTACTGACTGAATGAAAGGAGCTGGCATCTCACTCTCTTTGAATCTTCTTTATCATGCTAGGATTAGCAGGAAAAAGCTAAAAATTTCAGAATTGCACCTTGCAATGTGGAGATATTACTGTTTGTGCATTTACAATATTCATTGATTTTTGCCATTGAAAAACGTCCAGAAATGTTTGAAGCTACTGACTGAATGAAAGGAGCTGGCATCTCACTCTCTTTGAATCTTCTTTATCATGCTAGGATTAACAGGAAAAAGCTAAAAATTTCAGAATTGCACCTTGCAATGTGGAGATATTACTGTTTGTGCATTTACAATATTCATTGATTTTTGCCATTGAAAAACATGTTTTTCATATACCAGAAATGTTTGAAGCTACTGACTGAATGAAAGGAGCTGGCATCTCACTCTCTTTGAATCTTCTTTATCATGCTAGGATTAACAGGAAAAAGCTAAAAATTTCAGAATTGCACCTTGCAATGTGGAGATATTACTGTTTGTGCATTTACAATATTCATTGATTTTTGCCATTGAAAAACATGTTTTTCATATACCAGAAATGTTTGAAGCTACTGACTGAATGAAAGGAGCTGGCATCTCACTCTCTTTGAATCTTCTTTATCATGCTAGGATTAGCAGGAAAAAGCTAAAAATTTCAGAATTGCACCTTGCAATGTGGAGATATTACTGTTTGTGCATTTACAATATTCATTGATTTTTGCCATTGAAAAACGTCCAGAAATGTTTGAAGCTACTGACTGAATGAAAGGAGCTGGCATCTCACTCTCTTTGAATCTTCTTTATCATGCTAGGATTAACAGGAAAAAGCTAAAAATTTCAGAATTGCACCTTGCAATGTGGAGATATTACTGTTTGTGCATTTACAATATTCATTGATTTTTGCCATTGAAAAACATGTTTTTCATATACCAGAAATGTTTGAAGCTACTGACTGAATGAAAGGAGCTGGCATCTCACTCTCTTTGAATCTTCTTTATCATGCTAGGATTAACAGGAAAAAGCTAAAAATTTCAGAATTGCACCTTGCAATGTGGAGATATTACTGTTTGTGCATTTACAATATTCATTGATTTTTGCCATTGAAAAACATGTTTTTCATATACCAGAAATGTTTGAAGCTACTGACTGAATGAAAGGAGCTGGCATCTCACTCTCTTTGAATCTTCTTTATCATGCTAGGATTAACAGGAAAAAGCAAAAAATTTCAGAATTGCACCGTGCAATGTGGAGATATTACTGTTTGTGCATTTACAATATTCATTGATTTTTGCCATTGAAAAACATGTTTTTCATATACCAGAAATGTTTGAAGCTACTGACTGAATGAAAGGAGCTGGCATCTCACTCTCTTTGAATCTTCTTTATCATGCTAGGATTAGCAGGAAAAAGCAAAAAATTTCAGAATTGCACCGTGCAATGTGGAGATATTACTGTTTGTGCATTTACAATATTCATTGATTTTTGCCATTGAAAAACGTCCAGAAATGTTTGAAGCTACTGACTGAATGAAAGGAGCTGGCATCTCACTCTCTTTGAATCTTCTTTATCATGCTAGGATTAGCAGGAAAAAGCAAAAAATTTCAGAATTGCACCGTGCAATGTGGAGATATTACTGTTTGTGCATTTACAATATTCATTGATTTTTGCCATTGAAAAACATGTTTTTCATATACCAGAAATGTTTGAAGCTACTGACTGAATGAAAGGAGCTGGCATCTCACTCTCTTTGAATCTTCTTTATCATGCTAGGATTAGCAGGAAAAAGCAAAAAATTTCAGAATTGCACCGTGCAATGTGGAGATATTACTGTTTGTGCATTTACAATATTCATTGATTTTTGCCATTGAAAAACGTCCAGAAATGTTTGAAGCTACTGACTGAATGAAAGGAGCTGGCATCTCACTCTCTTTGAATCTTCTTTATCATGCTAGGATTAGCAGGAAAAAGCAAAAAATTTCAGAATTGCACCGTGCAATGTGGAGATATTACTGTTTGTGCATTTACAATATTCATTGATTTTTGCCATTGAAAAACATGTTTTTCATATACCAGAAATGTTTGAAGCTACTGACTGAATGAAAGGAGCTGGCATCTCACTCTCTTTGAATCTTCTTTATCATGCTAGGATTAACAGGAAAAAGCTAAAAATTTCAGAATTGCACCGTGCAATGTGGAGATATTACTGTTTGTGCATTTACAATATTCATTGATTTTTGCCATTGAAAAACATGTTTTTCATATACCAGAAATGTTTGAAGCTACTGACTGAATGAAAGGAGCTGGCATCTCACTCTCTTTGAATCTTCTTTATCATGCTAGGATTAGCAGGAAAAAGCAAAAAATTTCAGAATTGCACCTTGCAATGTGGAGATATTACTATTTGTGCATTTACAATATTCATTGATTTTTGCCATTGAAAAACGTCCAGAAATGTTTGAAGCTACTGACTGAATGAAAGGAGCTGGCATCTCACTCTCTTTGAATCTTCTTTATCATGCTAGGATTAACAGGAAAAAGCTAAAAATTTCAGAATTGCACCGTGCAATGTGGAGATATTACTGTTTGTGCATTTACAATATTCATTGATTTTTGCCATTGAAAAACATGTTTTTCATATACCAGAAATGTTTGAAGCTACTGACTGAATGAAAGGAGCTGGCATCTCACTCTCTTTGAATCTTCTTTATCATGCTAGGATTAACAGGAAAAAGCAAAAAATTTCAGAATTGCACCGTGCAATGTGGAGATATTACTGTTTGTGCATTTACAATATTCATTGATTTTTGCCATTGAAAAACATGTTTTTCATATACCAGAAATGTTTGAAGCTACTGACTGAATGAAAGGAGCTGGCATCTCACTCTCTTTGAATCTTCTTTATCATGCTAGGATTAGCAGGAAAAAGCTAAAAATTTCAGAATTGCACCGTGCAATGTGGAGATATTACTGTTTGTGCATTTACAATATTCATTGATTTTTGCCATTGAAAAACATGTTTTTCATATACCAGAAATGTTTGAAGCTACTGACTGAATGAAAGGAGCTGGCATCTCACTCTCTTTGAATCTTCTTTATCATGCTAGGATTAACAGGAAAAAGCTAAAAATTTCAGAATTGCACCGTGCAATGTGGAGATATTACTGTTTGTGCATTTACAATATTCATTGATTTTTGCCATTGAAAAACATGTTTTTCATATACCAGAAATGTTTGAAGCTACTGACTGAATGAAAGGAGCTGGCATCTCACTCTCTTTGAATCTTCTTTATCATGCTAGGATTAGCAGGAAAAAGCTAAAAATTTCAGAATTGCACCGTGCAATGTGGAGATATTACTGTTTGTGCATTTACAATATTCATTGATTTTTGCCATTGAAAAACATGTTTTTCATATACCAGAAATGTTTGAAGCTACTGACTGAATGAAAGGAGCTGGCATCTCACTCTCTTTGAATCTTCTTTATCATGCTAGGATTAGCAGGAAAAAGCAAAAAATTTCAGAATTGCACCGTGCAATGTGGAGATATTACTGTTTGTGCATTTACAATATTCATTGATTTTTGCCATTGAAAAACGTCCAGAAATGTTTGAAGCTACTGACTGAATGAAAGGAGCTGGCATCTCACTCTCTTTGAATCTTCTTTATCATGCTAGGATTAGCAGGAAAAAGCAAAAAATTTCAGAATTGCACCTTGCAATGTGGAGATATTACTGTTTGTGCATTTACAATATTCATTGATTTTTGCCATTGAAAAACATGTTTTTCATATACCAGAAATGTTTGAAGCTACTGACTGAATGAAAGGAGCTGGCATCTCACTCTCTTTGAATCTTCTTTATCATGCTAGGATTAGCAGGAAAAAGCAAAAAATTTCAGAATTGCACCGTGCAATGTGGAGATATTACTGTTTGTGCATTTACAATATTCATTGATTTTTGCCATTGAAAAACGTCCAGAAATGTTTGAAGCTACTGACTGAATGAAAGGAGCTGGCATCTCACTCTCTTTGAATCTTCTTTATCATGCTAGGATTAGCAGGAAAAAGCAAAAAATTTCAGAATTGCACCGTGCAATGTGGAGATATTACTGTTTGTGCATTTACAATATTCATTGATTTTTGCCATTGAAAAACATGTTTTTCATATACCAGAAATGTTTGAAGCTACTGACTGAATGAAAGGAGCTGGCATCTCACTCTCTTTGAATCTTCTTTATCATGCTAGGATTAGCAGGAAAAAGCAAAAAATTTCAGAATTGCACCGTGCAATGTGGAGATATTACTGTTTGTGCATTTACAATATTCATTGATTTTTGCCATTGAAAAACATCCAGAAATGTTTGAAGCTACTGACTGAATGAAAGGAGCTGGCATCTCACTCTCTTTGAATCTTCTTTATCATGCTAGGATTAGCAGGAAAAAGCAAAAAATTTCAGAATTGCACCGTGCAATGTGGAGATATTACTGTTTGTGCATTTACAATATTCATTGATTTTTGCCATTGAAAAACATGTTTTTCATATACCAGAAATGTTTGAAGCTACTGACTGAATGAAAGGAGCTGGCATCTCACTCTCTTTGAATCTTCTTTATCATGCTAGGATTAGCAGGAAAAAGCAAAAAATTTCAGAATTGCACAGTGCAATGTGGAGATATTACTGTTTGTGCATTTACAATATTCATTGATTTTTGCCATTGAAAAACATGTTTTTCATATACCAGAAATGTTTGAAGCTACTGACTGAATGAAAGGAGCTGGCATCTCACTCTCTTTGAATCTTCTTTATCATGCTAGGATTAACAGGAAAAAGCTAAAAATTTCAGAATTGCACCGTGCAATGTGGAGATATTACTGTTTGTGCATTTACAATATTCATTGATTTTTGCCATTGAAAAACATGTTTTTCATATACCAGAAATGTTTGAAGCTACTGACTGAATGAAAGGAGCTGGCATCTCACTCTCTTTGAATCTTCTTTATCATGCTAGGATTAGCAGGAAAAAGCAAAAAATTTCAGAATTGCACCTTGCAATGTGGAGATATTTCTATTTGTGCATTTACAATATTCATTGATTTTTGCCATTGAAAAACGTCCAGAAATGTTTGAAGCTACTGACTGAATGAAAGGAGCTGGCATCTCACTCTCTTTGAATCTTCTTTATCATGCTAGGATTAACAGGAAAAAGCTAAAAATTTCAGAATTGCACCGTGCAATGTGGAGATATTACTGTTTGTGCATTTACAATATTCATTGATTTTTGCCATTGAAAAACATGTTTTTCATATACCAGAAATGTTTGAAGCTACTGACTGAATGAAAGGAGCTGGCATCTCACTCTCTTTGAATCTTCTTTATCATGCTAGGATTAACAGGAAAAAGCAAAAAATTTCAGAATTGCACCGTGCAATGTGGAGATATTACTGTTTGTGCATTTACAATATTCATTGATTTTTGCCATTGAAAAACATGTTTTTCATATACCAGAAATGTTTGAAGCTACTGACTGAATGAAAGGAGCTGGCATCTCACTCTCTTTGAATCTTCTTTATCATGCTAGGATTAGCAGGAAAAAGCTAAAAATTTCAGAATTGCACCGTGCAATGTGGAGATATTACTGTTTGTGCATTTACAATATTCATTGATTTTTGCCATTGAAAAACATGTTTTTCATATACCAGAAATGTTTGAAGCTACTGACTGAATGAAAGGAGCAGGCATCTCACTCTCTTTGAATCTTCTTTATCATGCTAGGATTAACAGGAAAAAGCTAAAAATTTCAGAATTGCACCGTGCAATGTGGAGATATTACTGTTTGTGCATTTACAATATTCATTGATTTTTGCCATTGAAAAACATGTTTTTCATATACCAGAAATGTTTGAAGCTACTGACTGAATGAAAGGAGCTGGCATCTCACTCTCTTTGAATCTTCTTTATCATGCTAGGATTAGCAGGAAAAAGCTAAAAATTTCAGAATTGCACCGTGCAATGTGGAGATATTACTGTTTGTGCATTTACAATATTCATTGATTTTTGCCATTGAAAAACATGTTTTTCATATACCAGAAATGTTTGAAGCTACTGACTGAATGAAAGGAGCTGGCATCTCACTCTCTTTGAATCTTCTTTATCATGCTAGGATTAGCAGGAAAAAGCAAAAAATTTCAGAATTGCACCGTGCAATGAGGAGATATTACTGTTTGTGCATTTACAATATTCATTGATTTTTGCCATTGAAAAACGTCCAGAAATGTTTGAAGCTACTGACTGAATGAAAGGAGCTGGCATCTCACTCTCTTTGAATCTTCTTTATCATGCTAGGATTAGCAGGAAAAAGCAAAAAATTTCAGAATTGCACCTTGCAATGTGGAGATATTACTGTTTGTGCATTTACAATATTCATTGATTTTTGCCATTGAAAAACATGTTTTTCATATACCAGAAATGTTTGAAGCTACTGACTGAATGAAAGGAGCTGGCATCTCACTCTCTTTGAATCTTCTTTATCATGCTAGGATTAGCAGGAAAAAGCAAAAAATTTCAGAATTGCACCGTGCAATGTGGAGATATTACTGTTTGTGCATTTACAATATTCATTGATTTTTGCCATTGAAAAACGTCCAGAAATGTTTGAAGCTACTGACTGAATGAAAGGAGCTGGCATCTCACTCTCTTTGAATCTTCTTTATCATGCTAGGATTAGCAGGAAAAAGCAAAAAATTTCAGAATTGCACCGTGCAATGTGGAGATATTACTGTTTGTGCATTTACAATATTCATTGATTTTTGCCATTGAAAAACATGTTTTTCATATACCAGAAATGTTTGAAGCTACTGACTGAATGAAAGGAGCTGGCATCTCACTCTCTTTGAATCTTCTTTATCATGCTAGGATTAGCAGGAAAAAGCAAAAAATTTCAGAATTGCACCGTGCAATGTGGAGATATTACTGTTTGTGCATTTACAATATTCATTGATTTTTGCCATTGAAAAACATGTTTTTCATATACCAGAAATGTTTGAAGCTACTGACTGAATGAAAGGAGCTGGCATCTCACTCTCTTTGAATCTTCTTTATCATGCTAGGATTAGCAGGAAAAAGCTAAAAATTTCAGAATTGCACCGTGCAATGTGGAGATATTACTGTTTGTGCATTTACAATATTCATTGATTTTTGCCATTGAAAAACATGTTTTTCATATACCAGAAATGTTTGAAGCTACTGACTGAATGAAAGGAGCTGGCATCTCACTCTCTTTGAATCTTCTTTATCATGCTAGGATTAGCAGGAAAAAGCTAAAAATTTCAGAATTGCACCTTGCAATGTGGAGATATTACTGTTTGTGCATTTACAATATTCATTGATTTTTGCCATTGAAAAACGTCCAGAAATGTTTGAAGCTACTGACTGAATGAAAGGAGCTGGCATCTCACTCTCTTTGAATCTTCTTTATCATGCTAGGATTAACAGGAAAAAGCTAAAAATTTCAGAATTGCACCGTGCAATGTGGAGATATTACTGTTTGTGCATTTACAATATTCATTGATTTTTGCCATTGAAAAACGTCCAGAAATGTTTGAAGCTACTGACTGAATGAAAGGAGCTGGCATCTCACTCTCTTTGAATCTTCTTTATCATGCTAGGATTAACAGGAAAAAGCTAAAAATTTCAGAATTGCACCTTGCAATGTGGAGATATTACTGTTTGTGCATTTACAATATTCATTGATTTTTGCCATTGAAAAACGTCCAGAAATGTTTGAAGCTACTGACTGAATGAAAGGAGCTGGCATCTCACTCTCTTTGAATCTTCTTTATCATGCTAGGATTAGCGGGAAAAAGCTAAAAATTTCAGAATTGCACTGTGCAATGTGGAGATATTACTGTTTGTGCATTTACAATATTCATTGATTTTTGCCATTGAAAAACGTCCAGAAATGTTTGAAGCTACTGACTGAATGAAAGGAGCTGGCATCTCACTCTCTTTGAATCTTCTTTATCATGCTAGGATTAACAGGAAAAAGCTAAAAATTTCAGAATTGCACCTTGCAATGTGGAGATATTACTGTTTGTGCATTTACAATATTCATTGATTTTTGCCATTGAAAAACGTCCAGAAATGTTTGAAGCCAATGACTGAATGAAAGGAGCTGGCATCTCACTCTCTTTGAATCTTCTTTATCATGCTAGGATTAACAGGAAAAAGCTAAAAATTTCAGAATTGCACCTTGCAATGTGGAGATATTACTGTTTGTGCATTTACAATATTCATTTATTTTTGCCATTGAAAAACGTCCAGAAATGTTTGAAGCTACTGACTGAATGAAAGGAGCTGGCATCTCACTCTCTTTGAATCTTCTTTATCATGCTAGGATTAGCAGGAAAAAGCAAAAAATTTCAGAATTGCACCGTGCAATGTGGAGATATTACTGTTTGTGCATTTACAATATTCATTGATTTTTGCCATTGAAAAACATGTTTTTCATATACCAGAAATGTTTGAAGCTACTGACTGAATGAAAGGAGCTGGCATCTCACTCTCTTTGAATCTTCTTTATCATGCTAGGATTAGCAGGAAAAAGCTAAAAATTTCAGAATTGCACCGTGCAATGTGGAGATATTACTGTTTGTGCATTTACAATATTCATTGATTTTTGCCATTGAAAAACATGTTTTTCATATACCAGAAATGTTTGAAGCTACTGACTGAATGAAAGGAGCTGGCATCTCACTCTCTTTGAATCTTCTTTATCATGCTAGGATTAGCAGGAAAAAGCAAAAAATTTCAGAATTGCACCTTGCAATGTGGAGATATTACTGTTTGTGCATTTACAATATTCATTGATTTTTGCCATTGAAAAACATGTTTTTCATATACCAGAAATGTTTGAAGCTACTGACTGAATGAAAGGAGCTGGCATCTCACTCTCTTTGAATCTTCTTTATCATGCTAGGATTAGCAGGAAAAAGCAAAAAATTTCAGAATTGCACCGTGCAATGTGGAGATATTACTGTTTGTGCATTTACAATATTCATTGATTTTTGCCATTGAAAAACGTCCAGAAATGTTTGAAGCTACTGACTGAATGAAAGGAGCTGGCATCTCACTCTCTTTGAATCTTCTTTATCATGCTAGGATTAGCAGGAAAAAGCAAAAAATTTCAGAATTGCACAGTGCAATGTGGAGATATTACTGTTTGTGCATTTACAATATTCATTGATTTTTGCCATTGAAAAACATGTTTTTCATATACCAGAAATGTTTGAAGCTACTGACTGAATGAAAGGAGCTGGCATCTCACTCTCTTTGAATCTTCTTTATCATGCTAGGATTAACAGGAAAAAGCTAAAAATTTCAGAATTGCACCGTGCAATGTGGAGATATTACTGTTTGTGCATTTACAATATTCATTGATTTTTGCCATTGAAAAACGTCCAGAAATGTTTGAAGCTACTGACTGAATGAAAGGAGCTGGCATCTCACTCTCTTTGAATCTTCTTTATCATGCTAGGATTAACAGGAAAAAGCTAAAAATTTCAGAATTGCACCATGCAATGTGGAGATATTACTGTTTGTGCATTTACAATATTCATTGATTTTTGCCATTGAAAAACATGTTTTTCATATACCAGAAATGTTTGAAGCTACTGACTGAATGAAAGGAGCTGGCATCTCACTCTCTTTGAATCTTCTTTATCATGCTAGGATTAACAGGAAAAAGCTAAAAATTTCAGAATTGCACCTTGCAATGTGGAGATATTACTGTTTGTGCATTTACAATATTCATTGATTTTTGCCATTGAAAAACATGTTTTTCATATACCAGAAATGTTTGAAGCTACTGACTGAATGAAAGGAGCTGGCATCTCACTCTCTTTGAATCTTCTTTATCATGCTAGGATTAACAGGAAAAAGCTAAAAATTTCAGAATTGCACAGTGCAATGTGGAGATATTACTGTTTGTGCATTTACAATATTCATTGATTTTTGCCATTGAAAAACATGTTTTTCATATACCAGAAATGTTTGAAGCTACTGACTGAATGAAAGGAGCTGGCATCTCACTCTCTTTGAATCTTCTTTATCATGCTAGGATTAACAGGAAAAAGCAAAAAATTTCAGAATTGCACCTTGCAATGTGGAGATATTACTGTTTGTGCATTTACAATATTCATTGATTTTTGCCATTGAAAAACATGTTTTTCATATACCAGAAATGTTTGAAGCTACTGACTGAATGAAAGGAGCTGGCATCTCACTCTCTTTGAATCTTCTTTATCATGCTAGGATTAGCAGGAAAAAGCAAAAAATTTCAGAATTGCACCGTGCAATGTGGAGATATTACTGTTTGTGCATTTACAATATTCATTGATTTTTGCCATTGAAAAACGTCCAGAAATGTTTGAAGCTACTGACTGAATGAAAGGAGCTGGCATCTCACTCTCTTTGAATCTTCCTTATCATGCTAGGATTAACAGGAAAAAGCTAAAAATTTCAGAATTGCACCGTGCAATGTGGAGATATTACTGTTTGTGCATTTACAATATTCATTGATTTTTGCCATTGAAAAACATGTTTTTCATATACCAGAAATGTTTGAAGCTACTGACTGAATGAAAGGAGCTGGCATCTCACTCTCTTTGAATCTTCTTTATCATGCTAGGATTAGCAGGAAAAAGCAAAAAATTTCAGAATTGCACCTTGCAATGTGGAGATATTACTGTTTGTGCATTTACAATATTCATTGATTTTTGCCATTGAAAAACATGTTTTTCATATACCAGAAATGTTTGAAGCTACTGACTGAATGAAAGGAGCTGGCATCTCACTCTCTTTGAATCTTCTTTATCATGCTAGGATTAACAGGAAAAAGCTAAAAATTTCAGAATTGCACCGTGCAATGTGGAGATATTACTGTTTGTGCATTTACAATATTCATTGATTTTTGCCATTGAAAAACATGTTTTTCATATACCAGAAATGTTTGAAGCTACTGACTGAATGAAAGGAGCTGGCATCTCACTCTCTTTGAATCTTCTTTATCATGCTAGGATTAACAGGAAAAAGCAAAAAATTTCAGAATTGCACCGTGCAATGTGGAGATATTACTGTTTGTGCATTTACAATATTCATTGATTTTTGCCATTGAAAAACATGTTTTTCATATACCAGAAATGTTTGAAGCTACTGACTGAATGAAAGGAGCTGGCATCTCACTCTCTTTGAATCTTCTTTATCATGCTAGGATTAGCAGGAAAAAGCAAAAAATTTCAGAATTGCACCGTGCAATGTGGAGATATTACTGTTTGTGCATTTACAATATTCATTGATTTTTGCCATTGAAAAACATGTTTTTCATATACCAGAAATGTTTGAAGCTACTGACTGAATGAAAGGAGCTGGCATCTCACTCTCTTTGAATCTTCTTTATCATGCTAGGATTAACAGGAAAAAGCTAAAAATTTCAGAATTGCACCGTGCAATGTGGAGATATTACTGTTTGTGCATTTACAATATTCATTGATTTTTGCCATTGAAAAACATGTTTTTCATATACCAGAAATGTTTGAAGCTACTGACTGAATGAAAGGAGCTGGCATCTCACTCTCTTTGAATCTTCTTTATCATGCTAGGATTAGCAGGAAAAAGCAAAAAATTTCAGAATTGCACCTTGCAATGTGGAGATATTACTGTTTGTGCATTTACAATATTCATTGATTTTTGCCATTGAAAAACGTCCAGAAATGTTTGAAGCTACTGACTGAATGAAAGGAGCTGGCATCTCACTCTCTTTGAATCTTCTTTATCATGCTAGGATTAACAGGAAAAAGCTAAAAATTTCAGAATTGCACCTTGCAATGTGGAGATATTACTGTTTGTGCATTTACAATATTCATTGATTTTTGCCATTGAAAAACATGTTTTTCATATACCAGAAATGTTTGAAGCTACTGACTGAATGAAAGGAGCTGGCATCTCACTCTCTTTGAATCTTCTTTATCATGCTAGGATTAGCAGGAAAAAGCAAAAAATTTCAGAATTGCACCTTGCAATGTGGAGATATTACTGTTTGTGCATTTACAATATTCATTGATTTTTGCCATTGAAAAACATGTTTTTCATATACCAGAAATGTTTGAAGCTACTGACTGAATGAAAGGAGCTGGCATCTCACTCTCTTTGAATCTTCTTTATCATGCTAGGATTAACAGGAAAAAGCTAAAAATTTCAGAATTGCACCGTGCAATGTGGAGATATTACTGTTTGTGCATTTACAATATTCATTGATTTTTGCCATTGAAAAACATGTTTTTCATATACCAGAAATGTTTGAAGCTACTGACTGAATGAAAGGAGCTGGCATCTCACTCTCTTTGAATCTTCTTTATCATGCTAGGATTAACAGGAAAAAGCTAAAAATTTCAGAATTGCACCGTGCAATGTGGAGATATTACTGTTTGTGCATTTACAATATTCATTGATTTTTGCCATTGAAAAACATGTTTTTCATATACCAGAAATGTTTGAAGCTACTGACTGAATGAAAGGAGCTGGCATCTCACTCTCTTTGAATCTTCTTTATCATGCTAGGATTAGCAGGAAAAAGCTAAAAATTTCAGAATTGCACCTTGCAATGTGGAGATATTACTGTTTGTGCATTTACAATATTCATTGATTTTTGCCATTGAAAAACGTCCAGAAATGTTTGAAGCTACTGACTGAATGAAAGGAGCTGGCATCTCACTCTCTTTGAATCTTCTTTATCATGCTAGGATTAACAGGAAAAAGCTAAAAATTTCAGAATTGCACCTTGCAATGTGGAGATATTACTGTTTGTGCATTTACAATATTCATTGATTTTTGCCATTGAAAAACATGTTTTTCATATACCAGAAATGTTTGAAGCTACTGACTGAATGAAAGGAGCTGGCATCTCACTCTCTTTGAATCTTCTTTATCATGCTAGGATTAACAGGAAAAAGCTAAAAATTTCAGAATTGCACCTTGCAATGTGGAGATATTACTGTTTGTGCATTTACAATATTCATTGATTTTTGCCATTGAAAAACATGTTTTTCATATACCAGAAATGTTTGAAGCTACTGACTGAATGAAAGGAGCTGGCATCTCACTCTCTTTGAATCTTCTTTATCATGCTAGGATTAGCAGGAAAAAGCTAAAAATTTCAGAATTGCACCTTGCAATGTGGAGATATTACTGTTTGTGCATTTACAATATTCATTGATTTTTGCCATTGAAAAACGTCCAGAAATGTTTGAAGCTACTGACTGAATGAAAGGAGCTGGCATCTCACTCTCTTTGAATCTTCTTTATCATGCTAGGATTAACAGGAAAAAGCTAAAAATTTCAGAATTGCACCTTGCAATGTGGAGATATTACTGTTTGTGCATTTACAATATTCATTGATTTTTGCCATTGAAAAACATGTTTTTCATATACCAGAAATGTTTGAAGCTACTGACTGAATGAAAGGAGCTGGCATCTCACTCTCTTTGAATCTTCTTTATCATGCTAGGATTAACAGGAAAAAGCTAAAAATTTCAGAATTGCACCTTGCAATGTGGAGATATTACTGTTTGTGCATTTACAATATTCATTGATTTTTGCCATTGAAAAACATGTTTTTCATATACCAGAAATGTTTGAAGCTACTGACTGAATGAAAGGAGCTGGCATCTCACTCTCTTTGAATCTTCTTTATCATGCTAGGATTAACAGGAAAAAGCAAAAAATTTCAGAATTGCACCGTGCAATGTGGAGATATTACTGTTTGTGCATTTACAATATTCATTGATTTTTGCCATTGAAAAACATGTTTTTCATATACCAGAAATGTTTGAAGCTACTGACTGAATGAAAGGAGCTGGCATCTCACTCTCTTTGAATCTTCTTTATCATGCTAGGATTAGCAGGAAAAAGCAAAAAATTTCAGAATTGCACCGTGCAATGTGGAGATATTACTGTTTGTGCATTTACAATATTCATTGATTTTTGCCATTGAAAAACGTCCAGAAATGTTTGAAGCTACTGACTGAATGAAAGGAGCTGGCATCTCACTCTCTTTGAATCTTCTTTATCATGCTAGGATTAGCAGGAAAAAGCAAAAAATTTCAGAATTGCACCGTGCAATGTGGAGATATTACTGTTTGTGCATTTACAATATTCATTGATTTTTGCCATTGAAAAACATGTTTTTCATATACCAGAAATGTTTGAAGCTACTGACTGAATGAAAGGAGCTGGCATCTCACTCTCTTTGAATCTTCTTTATCATGCTAGGATTAACAGGAAAAAGCTAAAAATTTCAGAATTGCACCGTGCAATGTGGAGATATTACTGTTTGTGCATTTACAATATTCATTGATTTTTGCCATTGAAAAACATGTTTTTCATATACCAGAAATGTTTGAAGCTACTGACTGAATGAAAGGAGCTGGCATCTCACTCTCTTTGAATCTTCTTTATCATGCTAGGATTAGCAGGAAAAAGCAAAAAATTTCAGAATTGCACCTTGCAATGTGGAGATATTACTGTTTGTGCATTTACAATATTCATTGATTTTTGCCATTGAAAAACGTCCAGAAATGTTTGAAGCTACTGACTGAATGAAAGGAGCTGGCATCTCACTCTCTTTGAATCTTCTTTATCATGCTAGGATTAGCAGGCAAAAGCAAAAAATTTCAGAATTGCACCGTGCAATGTGGAGATATTACTGTTTGTGCATTTACAATATTCATTGATTTTTGCCATTGAAAAACATGTTTTTCATATACCAGAAATGTTTGAAGCTACTGACTGAATGAAAGGAGCTGGCATCTCACTCTCTTTGAATCTTCTTTATCATGCTAGGATTAACAGGAAAAAGCAAAAAATTTCAGAATTGCACCGTGCAATGTGGAGATATTACTGTTTGTGCATTTACAATATTCATTGATTTTTGCCATTGAAAAACGTCCAGAAATGTTTGAAGCTACTGACTGAATGAAAGGAGCTGGCATCTCACTCTCTTTGAATCTTCTTTATCATGCTAGGATTAACAGGAAAAAGCAAAAAATTTCAGAATTGCACCGTGCAATGTGGAGATATTACTGTTTGTGCATTTACAATATTCATTGATTTTTGCCATTGAAAAACATGTTTTTCATATACCAGAAATGTTTGAAGCTACTGACTGAATGAAAGGAGCTGGCATCTCACTCTCTTTGAATCTTCTTTATCATGCTAGGATTAGCAGGAAAAAGCAAAAAATTTCAGAATTGCACCGTGCAATGTGGAGATATTACTGTTTGTGCATTTACAATATTCATTGATTTTTGCCATTGAAAAACATGTTTTTCATATACCAGAAATGTTTGAAGCTACTGACTGAATGAAAGGAGCTGGCATCTCACTCTCTTTGAATCTTCTTTATCATGCTAGGATTAACAGGAAAAAGCTAAAAATTTCAGAATTGCACCGTGCAATGTGGAGATATTACTGTTTGTGCATTTACAATATTCATTGATTTTTGCCATTGAAAAACATGTTTTTCATATACCAGAAATGTTTGAAGCTACTGACTGAATGAAAGGAGCTGGCATCTCACTCTCTTTGAATCTTCTTTATCATGCTAGGATTAGCAGGAAAAAGCAAAAAATTTCAGAATTGCACCTTGCAATGTGGAGATATTACTGTTTGTGCATTTACAATATTCATTGATTTTTGCCATTGAAAAACGTCCAGAAATGTTTGAAGCTACTGACTGAATGAAAGGAGCTGGCATCTCACTCTCTTTGAATCTTCTTTATCATGCTAGGATTAACAGGAAAAAGCTAAAAATTTCAGAATTGCACCTTGCAATGTGGAGATATTACTGTTTGTGCATTTACAATATTCATTGATTTTTGCCATTGAAAAACATGTTTTTCATATACCAGAAATGTTTGAAGCTACTGACTGAATGAAAGGAGCTGGCATCTCACTCTCTTTGAATCTTCTTTATCATGCTAGGATTAGCAGGAAAAAGCAAAAAATTTCAGAATTGCACCTTGCAATGTGGAGATATTACTGTTTGTGCATTTACAATATTCATTGATTTTTGCAATTGAAAAACATGTTTTTCATATACCAGAAATGTTTGAAGCTACTGACTGAATGAAAGGAGCTGGCATCTCACTCTCTTTGAATCTTCTTTATCATGCTAGGATTAACAGGAAAAAGCTAAAAATTTCAGAATTGCACCGTGCAATGTGGAGATATTACTGTTTGTGCATTTACAATATTCATTGATTTTTGCCATTGAAAAACATGTTTTTCATATACCAGAAATGTTTGAAGCTACTGACTGAATGAAAGGAGCTGGCATCTCACTCTCTTTGAATCTTCTTTATCATGCTAGGATTAACAGGAAAAAGCTAAAAATTTCAGAATTGCACCGTGCAATGTGGAGATATTACTGTTTGTGCATTTACAATATTCATTGATTTTTGCCATTGAAAAACATGTTTTTCATATACGAGAAATGTTTGAAGCTACTGACTGAATGAAAGGAGCTGGCATCTCACTCTCTTTGAATCTTCTTTATCATGCTAGGATTAGCAGGAAAAAGCTAAAAATTTCAGAATTGCACCTTGCAATGTGGAGATATTACTGTTTGTGCATTTACAATATTCATTGATTTTTGCCATTGAAAAACGTCCAGAAATGTTTGAAGCTACTGACTGAATGAAAGGAGCTGGCATCTCACTCTCTTTGAATCTTCTTTATCATGCTAGGATTAACAGGAAAAAGCTAAAAATTTCAGAATTGCACCTTGCAATGTGGAGATATTACTGTTTGTGCATTTACAATATTCATTGATTTTTGCCATTGAAAAACATGTTTTTCATATACCAGAAATGTTTGAAGCTACTGACTGAATGAAAGGAGCTGGCATCTCACTCTCTTTGAATCTTCTTTATCATGCTAGGATTAACAGGAAAAAGCTAAAAATTTCAGAATTGCACCTTGCAATGTGGAGATATTACTGTTTGTGCATTTACAATATTCATTGATTTTTGCCATTGAAAAACATGTTTTTCATATACCAGAAATGTTTGAAGCTACTGACTGAATGAAAGGAGCTGGCATCTCACTCTCTTTGAATCTTCTTTATCATGCTAGGATTAGCAGGAAAAAGCTAAAAATTTCAGAATTGCACCTTGCAATGTGGAGATATTACTGTTTGTGCATTTACAATATTCATTGATTTTTGCCATTGAAAAACGTCCAGAAATGTTTGAAGCTACTGACTGAATGAAAGGAGCTGGCATCTCACTCTCTTTGAATCTTCTTTATCATGCTAGGATTAACAGGAAAAAGCTAAAAAATTCAGAATTGCACCTTGCAATGTGGAGATATTACTGTTTGTGCATTTACAATATTCATTGATTTTTGCCATTGAAAAACATGTTTTTCATATACCAGAAATGTTTGAAGCTACTGACTGAATGAAAGGAGCTGGCATCTCACTCTCTTTGAATCTTCTTTATCATGCTAGGATTAACAGGAAAAAGCTAAAAATTTCAGAATTGCACCTTGCAATGTGGAGATATTACTGTTTGTGCATTTACAATATTCATTGATTTTTGCCATTGAAAAACATGTTTTTCATATACCAGAAATGTTTGAAGCTACTGACTGAATGAAAGGAGCTGGCATCTCACTCTCTTTGAATCTTCTTTATCATGCTAGGATTAACAGGAAAAAGCAAAAAATTTCAGAATTGCACCGTGCAATGTGGAGATATTACTGTTTGTGCATTTACAATATTCATTGATTTTTGCCATTGAAAAACATGTTTTTCATATACCAGAAATGTTTGAAGCTACTGACTGAATGAAAGGAGCTGGCATCTCACTCTCTTTGAATCTTCTTTATCATGCTAGGATTAGCAGGAAAAAGCAAAAAATTTCAGAATTGCACCGTGCAATGTGGAGATATTACTGTTTGTGCATTTACAATATTCATTGATTTTTGCCATTGAAAAACGTCCAGAAATGTTTGAAGCTACTGACTGAATGAAAGGAGCTGGCATCTCACTCTCTTTGAATCTTCTTTATCATGCTAGGATTAGCAGGAAAAAGCAAAAAATTTCAGAATTGCACCGTGCAATGTGGAGATATTACTGTTTGTGCATTTACAATATTCATTGATTTTTGCCATTGAAAAACATGTTTTTCATATACCAGAAATGTTTGAAGCTACTGACTGAATGAAAGGAGCTGGCATCTCACTCTCTTTGAATCTTCTTTATCATGCTAGGATTAACAGGAAAAAGCTAAAAATTTCAGAATTGCACCGTGCAATGTGGAGATATTACTGTTTGTGCATGTACAATATTCATTGATTTTTGCCATTGAAAAACATGTTTTTCATATACCAGAAATGTTTGAAGCTACTGACTGAATGAAAGGAGCTGGCATCTCACTCTCTTTGAATCTTCTTTATCATGCTAGGATTAGCAGGAAAAAGCAAAAAATTTCAGAATTGCACCTTGCAATGTGGAGATATTACTGTTTGTGCATTTACAATATTCATTGATTTTTGCCATTGAAAAACATCCAGAAATGTTTGAAGCTACTGACTGAATGAAAGGAGCTGCCATCTCACTCTCTTTGAATCTTCTTTATCATGCTAGGATTAGCAGGAAAAAGCAAAAAATTTCAGAATTGCACCGTGCAATGTGGAGATATTACTGTTTGTGCATTTACAATATTCATTGATTTTTGCCATTGAAAAACATGTTTTTCATATACCAGAAATGTTTGAAGCTACTGACTGAATGAAAGGAGCTGGCATCTCACTCTCTTTGAATCTTCTTTATCATGCTAGGATTAACAGGAAAAAGCAAAAAATTTCAGAATTGCACCGTGCAATGTGGAGATATTACTGTTTGTGCATTTACAATATTCATTGATTTTTGCCATTGAAAAACGTCCAGAAATGTTTGAAGCTACTGACTGAATGAAAGGAGCTGGCATCTCACTCTCTTTGAATCTTCTTTATCATGCTAGGATTAACAGGAAAAAGCTAAAAATTTCAGAATTGCACCGTGCAATGTGGAGATATTACTGTTTGTGCATTTACAATATTCATTGATTTTTGCCATTGAAAAACATGTTTTTCATATACCAGAAATGTTTGAAGCTACTGACTGAATGAAAGGAGCTGGCATCTCACTCTCTTTGAATCTTCTTTATCATGCTAGGATTAACAGGAAAAAGCTAAAAATTTCAGAATTGCACCTTGCAATGTGGAGATATTACTGTTTGTGCATTTACAATATTCATTGATTTTTGCCATTGAAAAACATGTTTTTCATATACCAGAAATGTTTGAAGCTACTGACTGAATGAAAGGAGCTGGCATCTCACTCTCTTTGAATCTTCTTTATCATGCTAGGATTAACAGGAAAAAGCTAAAAATTTCAGAATTGCACCGTGCAATGTGGAGATATTACTGTTTGTGCATTTACAATATTCATTGATTTTTGCCATTGAAAAACATGTTTTTCATATACCAGAAATGTTTGAAGCTACTGACTGAATGAAAGGAGCTGGCATCTCACTCTCTTTGAATCTTCTTTATCATGCTAGGATTAACAGGAAAAAGCAAAAAATTTCAGAATTGCACCTTGCAATGTGGAGATATTACTGTTTGTGCATTTACAATATTCATTGATTTTTGCCATTGAAAAACATGTTTTTCATATACCAGAAATGTTTGAAGCTACTGACTGAATGAAAGGAGCTGGCATCTCACTCTCTTTGAATCTTCTTTATCATGCTAGGATTAGCAGGAAAAAGCAAAAAATTTCAGAATTGCACCGTGCAATGTGGAGATATTACTGTTTGTGCATTTACAATATTCATTGATTTTTGCCATTGAAAAACGTCCAGAAATGTTTGAAGCTACTGACTGAATGAAAGGAGCTGGCATCTCACTCTCTTTGAATCTTCTTTATCATGCTAGGATTAACAGGAAAAAGCTAAAAATTTCAGAATTGCACCGTGCAATGTGGAGATATTACTGTTTGTGCATTTACAATATTCATTGATTTTTGCCATTGAAAAACATGTTTTTCATATACCAGAAATGTTTGAAGCTACTGACTGAATGAAAGGAGCTGGCATCTCACTCTCTTTGAATCTTCTTTATCATGCTAGGATTAGCAGGAAAAAGCAAAAAATTTCAGAATTGCACCGTGCAATGTGGAGATATTACTGTTTGTGCATTTACAATATTCATTGATTTTTGCCATTGAAAAACATGTTTTTCATATACCAGAAATGTTTGAAGCTACTGACTGAATGAAAGGAGCTGGCATCTCACTCTCTTTGAATCTTCTTTATCATGCTAGGATTAACAGGAAAAAGCTAAAAATTTCAGAATTGCACCGTGCAATGTGGAGATATTACTGTTTGTGCATTTACAATATTCATTGATTTTTGCCATTGAAAAACATGTTTTTCATATACCAGAAATGTTTGAAGCTACTGACTGAATGAAAGGAGCTGGCATCTCACTCTCTTTGAATCTTCTTTATCATGCTAGGATTAACAGGAAAAAGCAAAAAATTTCAGAATTGCACCGTGCAATGTGGAGATATTACTGTTTGTGCATTTACAATATTCATTGATTTTTGCCATTGAAAAACATGTTTTTCATATACCAGAAATGTTTGAAGCTACTGACTGAATGAAAGGAGCTGGCATCTCACTCTCTTTGAATCTTCTTTATCATGCTAGGATTAGCAGGAAAAAGCAAAAAATTTCAGAATTGCACCGTGCAATGTGGAGATATTACTGTTTGTGCATTTACAATATTCATTGATTTTTGCCATTGAAAAACATGTTTTTCATATACCAGAAATGTTTGAAGCTACTGACTGAATGAAAGGAGCTGGCATCTCACTCTCTTTGAATCTTCTTTATCATGCTAGGATTAACAGGAAAAAGCTAAAAATTTCAGAATTGCACCGTGCAATGTGGAGATATTACTGTTTGTGCATTTACAATATTCATTGATTTTTGCCATTGAAAAACATGTTTTTCATATACCAGAAATGTTTGAAGCTACTGACTGAATGAAAGGAGCTGGCATCTCACTCTCTTTGAATCTTCTTTATCATGCTAGGATTAGCAGGAAAAAGCAAAAAATTTCAGAATTGCACCTTGCAATGTGGAGATATTACTGTTTGTGCATTTACAATATTCATTGATTTTTGCCATTGAAAAACGTCCAGAAATGTTTGAAGCTACTGACTGAATGAAAGGAGCTGGCATCTCACTCTCTTTGAATCTTCTTTATCATGCTAGGATTAACAGGAAAAAGCTAAAAATTTCAGAATTGCACCTTGCAATGTGGAGATATTACTGTTTGTGCATTTACAATATTCATTGATTTTTGCCATTGAAAAACATGTTTTTCATATACCAGAAATGTTTGAAGCTACTGACTGAATGAAAGGAGCTGGCATCTCACTCTCTTTGAATCTTCTTTATCATGCTAGGATTAACAGGAAAAAGCTAAAAATTTCAGAATTGCACCGTGCAATGTGGAGATATTACTGTTTGTGCATTTACAATATTCATTGATTTTTGCCATTGAAAAACATGTTTTTCATATACCAGAAATGTTTGAAGCTACTGACTGAATGAAAGGAGCTGGCATCTCACTCTCTTTGAATCTTCTTTATCATGCTAGGATTAACGGGAAAAAGCTAAAAATTTCAGAATTGCACCGTGCAATGTGGAGATATTACTGTTTGTGCATTTACAATATTCATTGATTTTTGCCATTGAAAAACATGTTTTTCATATACCAGAAATGTTTGAAGCTACTGACTGAATGAAAGGAGCTGGCATCTCACTCTCTTTGAATCTTCTTTATCATGCTAGGATTAGCAGGAAAAAGCTAAAAATTTCAGAATTGCACCTTGCAATGTGGAGATATTACTGTTTGTGCATTTACAATATTCATTGATTTTTGCCATTGAAAAACGTCCAGAAATGTTTGAAGCTACTGACTGAATGAAAGGAGCTGGCATCTCACTCTCTTTGAATCTTCTTTATCATGCTAGGATTAACAGGAAAAAGCTAAAAATTTCAGAATTGCACCTTGCAATGTGGAGATATTACTGTTTGTGCATTTACAATATTCATTGATTTTTGCCATTGAAAAACATGTTTTTCATATACCAGAAATGTTTGAAGCTACTGACTGAATGAAAGGAGCTGGCATCTCACTCTCTTTGAATCTTCTTTATCATGCTAGGATTAACAGGAAAAAGCTAAAAATTTCAGAATTGCACCTTGCAATGTGGAGATATTACTGTTTGTGCATTTACAATATTCATTGATTTTTGCCATTGAAAAACATGTTTTTCATATACCAGAAATGTTTGAAGCTACTGACTGAATGAAAGGAGCTGGCATCTCACTCTCTTTGAATCTTCTTTATCATGCTAGGATTAGCAGGAAAAAGCTAAAAATTTCAGAATTGCACCTTGCAATGTGGAGATATTACTGTTTGTGCATTTACAATATTCATTGATTTTTGCCATTGAAAAACGTCCAGAAATGTTTGAAGCTACTGACTGAATGAAAGGAGCTGGCATCTCACTCTCTTTGAATCTTCTTTATCATGCTAGGATTAACAGGAAAAAGCTAAAAATTTCAGAATTGCACCTTGCAATGTGGAGATATTACTGTTTGTGCATTTACAATATTCATTGATTTTTGCCATTGAAAAACATGTTTTTCATATACCATAAATGTTTGAAGCTACTGACTGAATGAAAGGAGCTGGCATCTCACTCTCTTTGAATCTTCTTTATCATGCTAGGATTAACAGGAAAAAGCTAAAAATTTCAGAATTGCACCTTGCAATGTGGAGATATTACTGTTTGTGCATTTACAATATTCATTGATTTTTGCCATTGAAAAACATGTTTTTCATATACCAGAAATGTTTGAAGCTACTGACTGAATGAAAGGAGCTGGCATCTCACTCTCTTTGAATCTTCTTTATCATGCTAGGATTAGCAGGAAAAAGCTAAAAATTTCAGAATTGCACCTTGCAATGTGGAGATATTACTGTTTGTGCATTTACAATATTCATTGATTTTTGCCATTGAAAAACGTCCAGAAATGTTTGAAGCTACTGACTGAATGAAAGGAGCTGGCATCTCACTCTCTTTGAATCTTCTTTATCATGCTAGGATTAACAGGAAAAAGCTAAAAATTTCAGAATTGCACCTTGCAATGTGGAGATATTACTGTTTGTGCATTTACAATATTCATTGATTTTTGCCATTGAAAAACATGTTTTTCATATACCAGAAATGTTTGAAGCTACTGACTGAATGAAAGGAGCTGGCATCTCACTCTCTTTGAATCTTCTTTATCATGCTAGGATTAACAGGAAAAAGCTAAAAATTTCAGAATTGCACCTTGCAATGTGGAGATATTACTGTTTGTGCATTTACAATATTCATTGATTTTTGCCATTGAAAAACATGTTTTTCATATACCAGAAATGTTTGAAGCTACTGACTGAATGAAAGGAGCTGGCATCTCACTCTCTTTGAATCTTCTTTATCATGCTAGGATTAACAGGAAAAAGCAAAAAATTTCAGAATTGCACCGTGCAATGTGGAGATATTACTGTTTGTGCATTTACAATATTCATTGATTTTTGCCATTGAAAAACATGTTTTTCATATACCAGAAATGTTTGAAGCTACTGACTGAATGAAAGGAGCTGGCATCTCACTCTCTTTGAATCTTCTTTATCATGCTAGGATTAGCAGGAAAAAGCAAAAAATTTCAGAATTGCACCGTGCAATGTGGAGATATTACTGTTTGTGCATTTACAATATTCATTGATTTTTGCCATTGAAAAACGTCCAGAAATGTTTGAAGCTACTGACTGAATGAAAGGAGCTGGCATCTCACTCTCTTTGAATCTTCTTTATCATGCTAGGATTAGCAGGAAAAAGCAAAAAATTTCAGAATTGCACCGTGCAATGTGGAGATATTACTGTTTGTGCATTTACAATATTCATTGATTTTTGCCATTGAAAAACATGTTTTTCATATACCAGAAATGTTTGAAGCTACTGACTGAATGAAAGGAGCTGGCATCTCACTCTCTTTGAATCTTCTTTATCATGCTAGGATTAACAGGAAAAAGCTAAAAATTTCAGAATTGCACCGTGCAATGTGGAGATATTACTGTTTGTGCATTTACAATATTCATTGATTTTTGCCATTGAAAAACATGTTTTTCATATACCAGAAATGTTTGAAGCTACTGACTGAATGAAAGGAGCTGGCATCTCACTCTCTTTGAATCTTCTTTATCATGCTAGGATTAGCAGGAAAAAGCAAAAAATTTCAGAATTGCACCTTGCAATGTGGAGATATTACTGTTTGTGCACTTACAATATTCATTGATTTTTGCCATTGAAAAACGTCCAGAAATGTTTGAAGCTACTGACTGAATGAAAGGAGCTGGCATCTCACTCTCTTTGAATCTTCTTTATCATGCTAGGATTAGCAGGAAAAAGCAAAAAATTTCAGAATTGCACCGTGCAATGTGGAGATATTACTGTTTGTGCATTTACAATATTCATTGATTTTTGCCATTGAAAAACATGTTTTTCATATACCAGAAATGTTTGAAGCTACTGACTGAATGAAAGGAGCTGGCATCTCACTCTCTTTGAATCTTCTTTATCATGCTAGGATTAGCAGGAAAAAGCAAAAAATTTCAGAATTGCACCTTGCAATGTGGAGATATTACTGTTTGTGCATTTACAATATTCATTGATTTTTGCCATTGAAAAACATGTTTTTCATATACCAGAAATGTTTGAAGCTACTGACTGAATGAAAGGAGCTGGCATCTCACTCTCTTTGAATCTTCTTTATCATGCTAGGATTAACAGGAAAAAGCTAAAAATTTCAGAATTGCACCGTGCAATGTGGAGATATTACTGTTTGTGCATTTACAATATTCATTGATTTTTGCCATTGAAAAACGTCCAGAAATGTTTGAAGCTACTGACTGAATGAAAGGAGCTGGCATCTCACTCTCTTTGAATCTTCTTTATCATGCTAGGATTAGCAGGAAAAAGCAAAAAATTTCAGAATTGCACCGTGCAATGTGGAGATATTACTGTTTGTGCATTTACAATATTCATTGATTTTTGCCATTGAAAAACATGTTTTTCATATACCAGAAATGTTTGAAGCTACTGACTGAATGAAAGGAGCTGGCATCTCACTCTCTTTGAATCTTCTTTATCATGCTAGGATTAGCAGGAAAAAGCAAAAAATTTCAGAATTGCACCTTGCAATGTGGAGATATTACTGTTTGTGCATTTACAATATTCATTGATTTTTGCCATTGAAAAACATGTTTTTCATATACCAGAAATGTTTGAAGCTACTGACTGAATGAAAGGAGCTGGCATCTCACTCTCTTTGAATCTTCTTTATCATGCTAGGATTAGCAGGAAAAAGCAAAAAATTTCAGAATTGCACCGTGCAATGTGGAGATATTAGTTTGTGCATTTACAATATTCATTGATTTTTGCCATTGAAAAACATGTTTTTCATATACCAGAAATGTTTGAAGCTACTGACTGAATGAAAGGAGCTGGCATCTCACTCTCTTTGAATCTTCTTTATCATGCTAGGATTAGCAGGAAAAAGCTAAAAATTTCAGAATTGCACCTTGCAATGTGGAGATATTACTGTTTGTGCATTTACAATATTCATTGATTTTTGCCATTGAAAAACATGTTTTTCATATACCAGAAATGTTTGAAGCTACTGACTGAATGAAAGGAGCTGGCATCTCACTCTCTTTGAATCTTCTTTATCATGCTAGGATTAGCAGGAAAAAGCTAAAAATTTCAGAATTGCACCTTGCAATGTGGAGATATTACTGTTTGTGCATTTACAATATTCATTGATTTTTGCCATTGAAAAACGTCCAGAAATGTTTGAAGCTACTGACTGAATGAAAGGAGCTGGCATCTCACTCTCTTTGAATCTTCTTTATCATGCTAGGATTAGCAGGAAAAAGCTAAAAATTTCAGAATTGCACCGTGCAATGTGGAGATATTACTGTTTGTGCATTTACAATATTCATTGATTTTTGCCATTGAAAAACATGTTTTTCATATACCAGAAATGTTTGAAGCTACTGACTGAATGAAAGGAGCTGGCATCTCACTCTCTTTGAATCTTCTTTATCATGCTAGGATTAACAGGAAAAAGCTAAAAATTTCAGAATTGCACCTTGCAATGTGGAGATATTACTGTTTGTGCATTTACAATATTCATTGATTTTTGCCATTGAAAAACGTCCAGAAATGTTTGAAGCTACTGACTGAATGAAAGGAGCTGGCATCTCACTCTCTTTGAATCTTCTTTATCATGCTAGGATTAGCAGGAAAAAGCAAAAAATTTCAGAATTGCACCGTGCAATGTGGAGATATTACTGTTTGTGCATTTACAATATTCATTGATTTTTGCCATTGAAAAACATGTTTTTCATATACCAGAAATGTTTGAAGCTACTGACTGAATGAAAGGAGCTGGCATCTCACTCTCTTTGAATCTTCTTTATCATGCTAGGATTAGCAGGAAAAAGCAAAAAATTTCAGAATTGCACCGTGCAATGTGGAGATATTACTGTTTGTGCATTTACAATATTCATTGATTTTTGCCATTGAAAAACATGTTTTTCATATACCAGAAATGTTTGAAGCTACTGACTGAATGAAAGGAGCTGGCATCTCACTCTCTTTGAATCTTCTTTATCATGCTAGGATTAACAGGAAAAAGCAAAAAATTTCAGAATTGCACCGTGCAATGTGGAGATATTACTGTTTGTGCATTTACAATATTCATTGATTTTTGCCATTGAAAAACATGTTTTTCATATACCAGAAATGTTTGAAGCTACTGACTGAATGAAAGGAGCTGGCATCTCACTCTCTTTGAATCTTCTTTATCATGCTAGGATTAACAGGAAAAAGCAAAAAATTTCAGAATTGCACCTTGCAATGTGGAGATATTACTGTTTGTGCATTTACAATATTCATTGATTTTTGCCATTGAAAAACATGTTTTTCATATACCAGAAATGTTTGAAGCTACTGACTGAATGAAAGGAGCTGGCATCTCACTCTCTTTGAATCTTCTTTATCATGCTAGGATTAACAGGAAAAAGCTAAAAATTTCAGAATTGCACCGTGCAATGTGGAGATATTACTGTTTGTGCATTTACAATATTCATTGATTTTTGCCATTGAAAAACATGTTTTTCATATACCAGAAATGTTTGAAGCTACTGACTGAATGAAAGGAGCTGGCATCTCACTCTCTTTGAATCTTCTTTATCATGCTAGGATTAACAGGAAAAAGCTAAAAATTTCAGAATTGCACCGTGCAATGTGGAGATATTACTGTTTGTGCATTTACAATATTCATTGATTTTTGCCATTGAAAAACATGTTTTTCATATACCAGAAATGTTTGAAGCTACTGACTGAATGAAAGGAGCTGGCATCTCACTCTCTTTGAATCTTCTTTATCATGCTAGGATTAGCAGGAAAAAGCAAAAAATTTCAGAATTGCACCTTGCAATGTGGAGATATTACTGTTTGTGCATTTACAATATTCATTGATTTTTGCCATTGAAAAACGTCCAGAAATGTTTGAAGCTACTGACTGAATGAAAGGAGCTGGCATCTCACTCTCTTTGAATCTTCTTTATCATGCTAGGATTAACAGGAAAAAGCTAAAAATTTCAGAATTGCACCTTGCAATGTGGAGATATTACTGTTTGTGCATTTACAATATTCATTGATTTTTGCCATTGAAAAACCTGTTTTTCATATACCAGAAATGTTTGAAGCTACTGACTGAATGAAAGGAGCTGGCATCTCACTCTCTTTGAATCTTCTTTATCATGCTAGGATTAGCAGGAAAAAGCAAAAAATTTCAGAATTGCACCTTGCAATGTGGAGATATTACTGTTTGTGCATTTACAATATTCATTGATTTTTGCCATTGAAAAACATGTTTTTCATATACCAGAAATGTTTGAAGCTACTGACTGAATGAAAGGAGCTGGCATCTCACTCTCTTTGAATCTTCTTTATCATGCTAGGATTAGCAGGAAAAAGCAAAAAATTTCAGAATTGCACCGTGCAATGTGGAGATATTAGTTTGTGCATTTACAATATTCATTGATTTTTGCCATTGAAAAACATGTTTTTCATATACCAGAAATGTTTGAAGCTACTGACTGAATGAAAGGAGCTGGCATCTCACTCTCTTTGAATCTTCTTTATCATGCTAGGATTAGCAGGAAAAAGCTAAAAATTTCAGAATTGCACCTTGCAATGTGGAGATATTACTGTTTGTGCATTTACAATATTCATTGATTTTTGCCATTGAAAAACATGTTTTTCATATACCAGAAATGTTTGAAGCTACTGACTGAATGAAAGGAGCTGGCATCTCACTCTCTTTGAATCTTCTTTATCATGCTAGGATTAACAGGAAAAAGCTAAAAATTTCAGAATTGCACCTTGCAATGTGGAGATATTACTGTTTGTGCATTTACAATATTCATTGATTTTTGCCATTGAAAAACGTCCAGAAATGTTTGAAGCTACTGACTGAATGAAAGGAGCTGGCATCTCACTCTCTTTGAATCTTCTTTATCATGCTAGGATTAGCAGGAAAAAGCAAAAAATTTCAGAATTGCACCGTGCAATGTGGAGATATTACTGTTTGTGCATTTACAATATTCATTGATTTTTGCCATTGAAAAACATGTTTTTCATATACCAGAAATGTTTGAAGCTACTGACTGAATGAAAGGAGCTGGCATCTCACTCTCTTTGAATCTTCTTTATCATGCTAGGATTAGCAGGAAAAAGCAAAAAATTTCAGAATTGCACCGTGCAATGTGGAGATATTACTGTTTGTGCATTTACAATATTCATTGATTTTTGCCATTGAAAAACATGTTTTTCATATACCAGAAATGTTTGAAGCTACTGACTGAATGAAAGGAGCTGGCATCTCACTCTCTTTGAATCTTCTTTATCATGCTAGGATTAACAGGAAAAAGCAAAAAATTTCAGAATTGCACCGTGCAATGTGGAGATATTACTGTTTGTGCATTTACAATATTCATTGATTTTTGCCATTGAAAAACATGTTTTTCATATACCAGAAATGTTTGAAGCTACTGACTGAATGAAAGGAGCTGGCATCTCACTCTCTTTGAATCTTCTTTATCATGCTAGGATTAACAGGAAAAAGCAAAAAATTTCAGAATTGCACCTTGCAATGTGGAGATATTACTGTTTGTGCATTTACAATATTCATTGATTTTTGCCATTGAAAAACATGTTTTTCATATACCAGAAATGTTTGAAGCTACTGACTGAATGAAAGGAGCTGGCATCTCACTCTCTTTGAATCTTCTTTATCATGCTAGGATTAACAGGAAAAAGCTAAAAATTTCAGAATTGCACCGTGCAATGTGGAGATATTACTGTTTGTGCATTTACAATATTCATTGATTTTTGCCATTGAAAAACATGTTTTTCATATACCAGAAATGTTTGAAGCTACTGACTGAATGAAAGGAGCTGGCATCTCACTCTCTTTGAATCTTCTTTATCATGCTAGGATTAACAGGAAAAAGCTAAAAATTTCAGAATTGCACCGTGCAATGTGGAGATATTACTGTTTGTGCATTTACAATATTCATTGATTTTTGCCATTGAAAAACATGTTTTTCATATACCAGAAATGTTTGAAGCTACTGACTGAATGAAAGGAGCTGGCATCTCACTCTCTTTGAATCTTCTTTATCATGCTAGGATTAGCAGGAAAAAGCAAAAAATTTCAGAATTGCACCTTGCAATGTGGAGATATTACTGTTTGTGCATTTACAATATTCATTGATTTTTGCCATTGAAAAACGTCCAGAAATGTTTGAAGCTACTGACTGAATGAAAGGAGCTGGCATCTCACTCTCTTTGAATCTTCTTTATCATGCTAGGATTAACAGGAAAAAGCTAAAAATTTCAGAATTGCACCTTGCAATGTGGAGATATTACTGTTTGTGCATTTACAATATTCATTGATTTTTGCCATTGAAAAACATGTTTTTCATATACCAGAAATGTTTGAAGCTACTGACTGAATGAAAGGAGCTGGCATCTCACTCTCTTTGAATCTTCTTTATCATGCTAGGATTAGCAGGAAAAAGCAAAAAATTTCAGAATTGCACCTTGCAATGTGGAGATATTACTGTTTGTGCATTTACAATATTCATTGATTTTTGCCATTGAAAAACATGTTTTTCATATACCAGAAATGTTTGAAGCTACTGACTGAATGAAAGGAGCTGGCATCTCACTCTCTTTGAATCTTCTTTATCATGCTAGGATTAACAGGAAAAAGCTAAAAATTTCAGAATTGCACCGTGCAATGTGGAGATATTACTGTTTGTGCATTTACAATATTCATTGATTTTTGCCATTGAAAAACATGTTTTTCATATACCAGAAATGTTTGAAGCTACTGACTGAATGAAAGGAGCTGGCATCTCACTCTCTTTGAATCTTCTTTATCATGCTAGGATTAACAGGAAAAAGCTAAAAATTTCAGAATTGCACCGTGCAATGTGGAGATATTACTGTTTGTGCATTTACAATATTCATTGATTTTTGCCATTGAAAAACATGTTTTTCATATACCAGAAATGTTTGAAGCTACTGACTGAATGAAAGGAGCTGGCATCTCACTCTCTTTGAATCTTCTTTATCATGCTAGGATTAGCAGGAAAAAGCTAAAAATTTCAGAATTGCACCTTGCAATGTGGAGATATTACTGTTTGTGCATTTACAATATTCATTGATTTTTGCCATTGAAAAACGTCCAGAAATGTTTGAAGCTACTGACTGAATGAAAGGAGCTGGCATCTCACTCTCTTTGAATCTTCTTTATCATGCTAGGATTAACAGGAAAAAGCTAAAAATTTCAGAATTGCACCTTGCAATGTGGAGATATTACTGTTTGTGCATTTACAATATTCATTGATTTTTGCCATTGAAAAACATGTTTTTCATATACCAGAAATGTTTGAAGCTACTGACTGAATGAAAGGAGCTGGCATCTCACTCTCTTTGAATCTTCTTTATCATGCTAGGATTAACAGGAAAAAGCTAAAAATTTCAGAATTGCACCTTGCAATGTGGAGATATTACTGTTTGTGCATTTACAATATTCATTGATTTTTGCCATTGAAAAACATGTTTTTCATATACCAGAAATGTTTGAAGCTACTGACTGAATGAAAGGAGCTGGCATCTCACTCTCTTTGAATCTTCTTTATCATGCTAGGATTAGCAGGAAAAAGCTAAAAATTTCAGAATTGCACCTTGCAATGTGGAGATATTACTGTTTGTGCATTTACAATATTCATTGATTTTTGCCATTGAAAAACGTCCAGAAATGTTTGAAGCTACTGACTGAATGAAAGGAGCTGGCATCTCACTCTCTTTGAATCTTCTTTATCATGCTAGGATTAACAGGAAAAAGCTAAAAATTTCAGAATTGCACCTTGCAATGTGGAGATATTACTGTTTGTGCATTTACAATATTCATTGATTTTTGCCATTGAAAAACGTGTTTTTCATATACCAGAAATGTTTGAAGCTACTGACTGAATGAAAGGAGCTGGCATCTCACTCTCTTTGAATCTTCTTTATCATGCTAGGATTAACAGGAAAAAGCTAAAAATTTCAGAATTGCACCTTGCAATGTGGAGATATTACTGTTTGTGCATTTACAATATTCATTGATTTTTGCCATTGAAAAACATGTTTTTCATATACCAGAAATGTTTGAAGCTACTGACTGAATGAAAGGAGCTGGCATCTCACTCTCTTTGAATCTTCTTTATCATGCTAGGATTAACAGGAAAAAGCAAAAAATTTCAGAATTGCACCGTGCAATGTGGAGATATTACTGTTTGTGCATTTACAATATTCATTGATTTTTGCCATTGAAAAACATGTTTTTCATATACCAGAAATGTTTGAAGCTACTGACTGAATGAAAGGAGCTGGCATCTCACTCTCTTTGAATCTTCTTTATCATGCTAGGATTAGCAGGAAAAAGCAAAAAATTTCAGAATTGCACCGTGCAATGTGGAGATATTACTGTTTGTGCATTTACAATATTCATTGATTTTTGCCATTGAAAAACGTCCAGAAATGTTTGAAGCTACTGACTGAATGAAAGGAGCTGGCATCTCACTCTCTTTGAATCTTCTTTATCATGCTAGGATTAGCAGGAAAAAGCAAAAAATTTCAGAATTGCACCGTGCAATGTGGAGATATTACTGTTTGTGCATTTACAATATTCATTGATTTTTGCCATTGAAAAACATGTTTTTCATATACCAGAAATGTTTGAAGCTACTGACTGAATGAAAGGAGCTGGCATCTCACTCTCTTTGAATCTTCTTTATCATGCTAGGATTAACAGGAAAAAGCTAAAAATTTCAGAATTGCACCGTGCAATGTGGAGATATTACTGTTTGTGCATTTACAATATTCATTGATTTTTGCCATTGAAAAACATGTTTTTCATATACCAGAAATGTTTGAAGCTACTGACTGAATGAAAGGAGCTGGCATCTCACTCTCTTTGAATCTTCTTTATCATGCTAGGATTAGCAGGAAAAAGCAAAAAATTTCAGAATTGCACCTTGCAATGTGGAGATATTACTGTTTGTGCATTTACAATATTCATTGATTTTTGCCATTGAAAAACGTCCAGAAATGTTTGAAGCTACTGACTGAATGAAAGGAGCTGGCATCTCACTCTCTTTGAATCTTCTTTATCATGCTAGGATTAGCAGGAAAAAGCAAAAAATTTCAGAATTGCACCGTGCAATGTGGAGATATTACTGTTTGTGCATTTACAATATTCATTGATTTTTGCCATTGAAAAACATGTTTTTCATATACCAGAAATGTTTGAAGCTACTGACTGAATGAAAGGAGCTGGCATCTCACTCTCTTTGAATCTTCTTTATCATGCTAGGATTAGCAGGAAAAAGCTAAAAATTTCAGAATTGCACCTTGCAATGTGGAGATATTACTGTTTGTGCATTTACAATATTCATTGATTTTTGCCATTGAAAAACATGTTTTTCATATACCAGAAATGTTTGAAGCTACTGACTGAATGAAAGGAGCTGGCATCTCACTCTCTTTGAATCTTCTTTATCATGCTAGGATTAGCAGGAAAAAGCTAAAAATTTCAGAATTGCACCTTGCAATGTGGAGATATTACTGTTTGTGCATTTACAATATTCATTGATTTTTGCCATTGAAAAACGTCCAGAAATGTTTGAAGCTACTGACTGAATGAAAGGAGCTGGCATCTCACTCTCTTTGAATCTTCTTTATCATGCTAGGATTAGCAGGAAAAAGCTAAAAATTTCAGAATTGCACCGTGCAATGTGGAGATATTACTGTTTGTGCATTTACAATATTCATTGATTTTTGCCATTGAAAAACATGTTTTTCATATACCAGAAATGTTTGAAGCTACTGACTGAATGAAAGGAGCTGGCATCTCACTCTCTTTGAATCTTCTTTATCATGCTAGGATTAACAGGAAAAAGCTAAAAATTTCAGAATTGCACCGTGCAATGTGGAGATATTACTGTTTGTGCATTTACAATATTCATTGATTTTTGCCATTGAAAAACGTCCAGAAATGTTTGAAGCTACTGACTGAATGAAAGGAGCTGGCAACTCACTCTCTTTGAATCTTCTTTATCATGCTAGGATTAGCAGGAAAAAGCAAAAAATTTCAGAATTGCACCGTGCAATGTGGAGATATTACTGTTTGTGCATTTACAATATTCATTGATTTTTGCCATTGAAAAACATGTTTTTCATATACCAGAAATGTTTGAAGCTACTGACTGAATGAAAGGAGCTGGCATCTCACTCTCTTTGAATCTTCTTTATCATGCTAGGATTAGCAGGAAAAAGCAAAAAATTTCAGAATTGCACCGTGCAATGTGGAGATATTACTGTTTGTGCATTTACAATATTCATTGATTTTTGCCATTGAAAAACATGTTTTTCATATACCAGAAATGTTTGAAGCTACTGACTGAATGAAAGGAGCTGGCATCTCACTCTCTTTGAATCTTCTTTATCATGCTAGGATTAACAGGAAAAAGCAAAAAATTTCAGAATTGCACCGTGCAATGTGGAGATATTACTGTTTGTGCATTTACAATATTCATTGATTTTTGCCATTGAAAAACATGTTTTTCATATACCAGAAATGTTTGAAGCTACTGACTGAATGAAAGGAGCTGGCATCTCACTCTCTTTGAATCTTCTTTATCATGCTAGGATTAACAGGAAAAAGCAAAAAATTTCAGAATTGCACCTTGCAATGTGGAGATATTACTGTTTGTGCATTTACAATATTCATTGATTTTTGCCATTGAAAAACATGTTTTTCATATACCAGAAATGTTTGAAGCTACTGACTGAATGAAAGGAGCTGGCATCTCACTCTCTTTGAATCTTCTTTATCATGCTAGGATTAACAGGAAAAAGCTAAAAATTTCAGAATTGCACCATGCAATGTGGAGATATTACTGTTTGTGCATTTACAATATTCATTGATTTTTGCCATTGAAAAACATGTTTTTCATATACCAGAAATGTTTGAAGCTACTGACTGAATGAAAGGAGCTGGCATCTCACTCTCTTTGAATCTTCTTTATCATGCTAGGATTAACAGGAAAAAGCTAAAAATTTCAGAATTGCACCGTGCAATGTGGAGATATTACTGTTTGTGCATTTACAATATTCATTGATTTTTGCCATTGAAAAACATGTTTTTCATATACCAGAAATGTTTGAAGCTACTGACTGAATGAAAGGAGCTGGCATCTCACTCTCTTTGAATCTTCTTTATCATGCTAGGATTAGCAGGAAAAAGCAAAAAATTTCAGAATTGCACCTTGCAATGTGGAGATATTACTGTTTGTGCATTTACAATATTCATTGATTTTTGCCATTGAAAAACGTCCAGAAATGTTTGAAGCTACTGACTGAATGAAAGGAGCTGGCATCTCACTCTCTTTGAATCTTCTTTATCATGCTAGGATTAACAGGAAAAAGCTAAAAATTTCAGAATTGCACCTTGCAATGTGGAGATATTACTGTTTGTGCATTTACAATATTCATTGATTTTTGCCATTGAAAAACATGTTTTTCATATACCAGAAATGTTTGAAGCTACTGACTGAATGAAAGGAGCTGGCATCTCACTCTCTTTGAATCTTCTTTATCATGCTAGGATTAGCAGGAAAAAGCTAAAAATTTCAGAATTGCACCTTGCAATGTGGAGATATTACTGTTTGTGCATTTACAATATTCATTGATTTTTGCCATTGAAAAACGTCCAGAAATGTTTGAAGCTACTGACTGAATGAAAGGAGCTGGCATCTCACTCTCTTTGAATCTTCTTTATCATGCTAGGATTAGCAGGAAAAAGCTAAAAATTTCAGAATTGCACCGTGCAATGTGGAGATATTACTGTTTGTGCATTTACAATATTCATTGATTTTTGCCATTGAAAAACATGTTTTTCATATACCAGAAATGTTTGAAGCTACTGACTGAATGAAAGGAGCTGGCATCTCACTCTCTTTGAATCTTCTTTATCATGCTAGGATTAACAGGAAAAAGCTAAAAATTTCAGAATTGCACCGTGCAATGTGGAGATATTACTGTTTGTGCATTTACAATATTCATTGATTTTTGCCATTGAAAAACGTCCAGAAATGTTTGAAGCTACTGACTGAATGAAAGGAGCTGGCATCTCACTCTCTTTGAATCTTCTTTATCATGCTAGGATTAGCAGGAAAAAGCAAAAAATTTCAGAATTGCACCGTGCAATGTGGAGATATTACTGTTTGTGCATTTACAATATTCATTGATTTTTGCCATTGAAAAACATGTTTTTCATATACCAGAAATGTTTGAAGCTACTGACTGAATGAAAGGAGCTGGCATCTCACTCTCTTTGAATCTTCTTTATCATGCTAGGATTAGCAGGAAAAAGCAAAAAATTTCAGAATTGCACCGTGCAATGTGGAGATATTACTGTTTGTGCATTTACAATATTCATTGATTTTTGCCATTGAAAAACATGTTTTTCATATACCAGAAATGTTTGAAGCTACTGACTGAATGAAAGGAGCTGGCATCTCACTCTCTTTGAATCTTCTTTATCATGCTAGGATTAACAGGAAAAAGCAAAAAATTTCAGAATTGCACCGTGCAATGTGGAGATATTACTGTTTGTGCATTTACAATATTCATTGATTTTTGCCATTGAAAAACATGTTTTTCATATACCAGAAATGTTTGAAGCTACTGACTGAATGAAAGGAGCTGGCATCTCACTCTCTTTGAATCTTCTTTATCATGCTAGGATTAACAGGAAAAAGCAAAAAATTTCAGAATTGCACCTTGCAATGTGGAGATATTACTGTTTGTGCATTTACAATATTCATTGATTTTTGCCATTGAAAAACATGTTTTTCATATACCAGAAATGTTTGAAGCTACTGACTGAATGAAAGGAGCTGGCATCTCACTCTCTTTGAATCTTCTTTATCATGCTAGGATTAACAGGAAAAAGCTAAAAATTTCAGAATTGCACCGTGCAATGTGGAGATATTACTGTTTGTGCATTTACAATATTCATTGATTTTTGCCATTGAAAAACATGTTTTTCATATACCAGAAATGTTTGAAGCTACTGACTGAATGAAAGGAGCTGGCATCTCACTCTCTTTGAATCTTCTTTATCATGCTAGGATTAACAGGAAAAAGCTAAAAATTTCAGAATTGCACCGTGCAATGTGGAGATATTACTGTTTGTGCATTTACAATATTCATTGATTTTTGCCATTGAAAAACATGTTTTTCATATACCAGAAATGTTTGAAGCTACTGACTGAATGAAAGGAGCTGGCATCTCACTCTCTTTGAATCTTCTTTATCATGCTAGGATTAGCAGGAAAAAGCAAAAAATTTCAGAATTGCACCTTGCAATGTGGAGATATTACTGTTTGTGCATTTACAATATTCATTGATTTTTGCCATTGAAAAACGTCCAGAAATGTTTGAAGCTACTGACTGAATGAAAGGAGCTGGCATCTCACTCTCTTTGAATTTTCTTTATCATGCTAGGATTAACAGGAAAAAGCTAAAAATTTCAGAATTGCACCTTGCAATGTGGAGATATTACTGTTTGTGCATTTACAATATTCATTGATTTTTGCCATTGAAAAACATGTTTTTCATATACCAGAAATGTTTGAAGCTACTGACTGAATGAAAGGAGCTGGCATCTCACTCTCTTTGAATCTTCTTTATCATGCTAGGATTAGCAGGAAAAAGCAAAAAATTTCAGAATTGCACCTTGCAATGTGGAGATATTACTGTTTGTGCATTTACAATATTCATTGATTTTTGCCATTGAAAAACATGTTTTTCATATACCAGAAATGTTTGAAGCTACTGACTGAATGAAAGGAGCTGGCATCTCACTCTCTTTGAATCTTCTTTATCATGCTAGGATTAACAGGAAAAAGCTAAAAATTTCAGAATTGCACCGTGCAATGTGGAGATATTACTGTTTGTGCATTTACAATATTCATTGATTTTTGCCATTGAAAAACATGTTTTTCATATACCAGAAATGTTTGAAGCTACTGACTGAATGAAAGGAGCTGGCATCTCACTCTCTTTGAATCTTCTTTATCATGCTAGGATTAACAGGAAAAAGCTAAAAATTTCAGAATTGCACCGTGCAATGTGGAGATATTACTGTTTGTGCATTTACAATATTCATTGATTTTTGCCATTGAAAAACATGTTTTTCATATACCAGAAATGTTTGAAGCTACTGACTGAATGAAAGGAGCTGGCATCTCACTCTCTTTGAATCTTCTTTATCATGCTAGGATTAGCAGGAAAAAGCTAAAAATTTCAGAATTGCACCTTGCAATGTGGAGATATTACTGTTTGTGCATTTACAATATTCATTGATTTTTGCCATTGAAAAACGTCCAGAAATGTTTGAAGCTACTGACTGAATGAAAGGAGCTGGCATCTCACTCTCTTTGAATCTTCTTTATCATGCTAGGATTAACAGGAAAAAGCTAAAAATTTCAGAATTGCACCGTGCAATGTGGAGATATTACTGTTTGTGCATTTACAATATTCATTGATTTTTGCCATTGAAAAACATGTTTTTCATATACCAGAAATGTTTGAAGCTACTGACTGAATGAAAGGAGCTGGCATCTCACTCTCTTTGAATCTTCTTTATCATGCCAGGATTAACAGGAAAAAGCTAAAAATTTCAGAATTGCACCGTGCAATGTGGAGATATTACTGTTTGTGCATTTACAATATTCATTGATTTTTGCCATTGAAAAACATGTTTTTCATATACCAGAAATGTTTGAAGCTACTGACTGAATGAAAGGAGCTGGCATCTCACTCTCTTTGAATCTTCTTTATCATGCTAGGATTAGCAGGAAAAAGCTAAAAATTTCAGAATTGCACCTTGCAATGTGGAGATATTACTGTTTGTGCATTTACAATATTCATTGATTTTTGCCATTGAAAAACGTCCAGAAATGTTTGAAGCTACTGACTGAATGAAAGGAGCTGGCATCTCACTCTCTTTGAATCTTCTTTATCATGCTAGGATTAACAGGAAAAAGCTAAAAATTTCAGAATTGCACCGTGCAATGTGGAGATATTACTGTTTGTGCATTTACAATATTCATTGATTTTTGCCATTGAAAAACATGTTTTTCATATACCAGAAATGTTTGAAGCTACTGACTGAATGAAAGGAGCTGGCATCTCACTCTCTTTGAATCTTCTTTATCATGCTAGGATTAACAGGAAAAAGCTAAAAATTTCAGAATTGCACCGTGCAATGTGGAGATACTACTGTTTGTGCATTTACAATATTCATTGATTTTTGCCATTGAAAAACATGTTTTTCATATACCAGAAATGTTTGAAGCTACTGACTGAATGAAAGGAGCTGGCATCTCACTCTCTTTGAATCTTCTTTATCATGCTAGGATTAACAGGAAAAAGCTAAAAATTTCAGAATTGCACCTTGCAATGTGGAGATATTACTGTTTGTGCATTTACAATATTCATTGATTTTTGCCATTGAAAAACATGTTTTTCATATACCAGAAATGTTTGAAGCTACTGACTGAATGAAAGGAGCTGGCATCTCACTCTCTTTGAATCTTCTTTATCATGCTAGGATTAGCAGGAAAAAGCAAAAAATTTCAGAATTGCACCGTGCAATGTGGAGATATTACTGTTTGTGCATTTACAATATTCATTGATTTTTGCCATTGAAAAACGTCCAGAAATGTTTGAAGCTACTGACTGAATGAAAGGAGCTGGCATCTCACTCTCTTTGAATCTTCTTTATCATGCTAGGATTAGCAGGAAAAAGCAAAAAATTTCAGAATTGCACCGTGCAATGTGGAGATATTACTGTTTGTGCATTTACAATATTCATTGATTTTTGCCATTGAAAAACATGTTTTTCATATACCAGAAATGTTTGAAGCTACTGACTGAATGAAAGGAGCTGGCATCTCACTCTCTTTGAATCTTCTTTATCATGCTAGGATTAACAGGAAAAAGCTAAAAATTTCAGAATTGCACCTTGCAATGTGGAGATATTACTGTTTGTTCATTTACAATATTCATTGATTTTTGCCATTGAAAAACATGTTTTTCATATACCAGAAATGTTTGAAGCTACTGACTGAATGAAAGGAGCTGGCATCTCACTCTCTTTGAATCTTCTTTATCATGCTAGGATTAGCAGGAAAAAGCTAAAAATTTCAGAATTGCACCGTGCAATGTGGAGATATTACTGTTTGTGCATTTACAATATTCATTGATTTTTGCCATTGAAAAACGTCCAGAAATGTTTGAAGCTACTGACTGAATGAAAGGAGCTGGCATCTCACTCTCTTTGAATCTTCTTTATCATGCTAGGATTAGCAGGAAAAAGCAAAAAATTTCAGAATTGCACCTTGCAATGTGGAGATATTACTGTTTGTGCATTTACAATATTCATTGATTTTTGCCATTGAAAAACATGTTTTTCATATACCAGAAATGTTTGAAGCTACTGACTGAATGAAAGGAGCTGGCATCTCACTCTCTTTGAATCTTCTTTATCATGCTAGGATTAACAGGAAAAAGCTAAAAATTTCAGAATTGCACCGTGCAATGTGGAGATATTACTGTTTGTGCATTTACAATATTCATTGATTTTTGCCATTGAAAAACATGTTTTTCATATACCAGAAATGTTTGAAGCTACTGACTGAATGAAAGGAGCTGGCATCTCACTCTCTTTGAATCTTCTTTATCATGCTAGGATTAACAGGAAAAAGCTAAAAATTTCAGAATTGCACCTTGCAATGTGGAGATATTACTGTTTGTGCATTTACAATATTCATTGATTTTTGCCATTGAAAAACGTCCAGAAATGTTTGAAGCTACTGACTGAATGAAAGGAGCTGGCATCTCACTCTCTTTGAATCTTCTTTATCATGCTAGGATTAGCAGGAAAAAGCAAAAAATTTCAGAATTGCACCTTGCAATGTGGAGATATTACTGTTTGTGCATTTACAATATTCATTGATTTTTGCCATTGAAAAACATGTTTTTCATATACCAGAAATGTTTGAAGCTACTGACTGAATGAAAGGAGCTGGCATCTCACTCTCTTTGAATCTTCTTTATCATGCTAGGATTAACAGGAAAAAGCTAAAAATTTCAGAATTGCACCGTGCAATGTGGAGATATTACTGTTTGTGCATTTACAATATTCATTGATTTTTGCCATTGAAAAACATGTTTTTCATATACCAGAAATGTTTGAAGCTACTGACTGAATGAAAGGAGCTGGCATCTCACTCTCTTTGAATCTTCTTTATCATGCTAGGATTAACAGGAAAAAGCTAAAAATTTCAGAATTGCACCTTGCAATGTGGAGATATTACTGTTTGTGCATTTACAATATTCATTGATTTTTGCCATTGAAAAACATGTTTTTCATATACCAGAAATGTTTGAAGCTACTGACTGAATGAAAGGAGCTGGCATCTCACTCTCTTTGAATCTTCTTTATCATGCTAGGATTAGCAGGAAAAAGCAAAAAATTTCAGAATTGCACCGTGCAATGTGGAGATATTACTGTTTGTGCATTTACAATATTCATTGATTTTTGCCATTGAAAAACGTCCAGAAATGTTTGAAGCTACTGACTGAATGAAAGGAGCTGGCATCTCACTCTCTTTGAATCTTCTTTATCATGCTAGGATTAGCAGGAAAAAGCAAAAAATTTCAGAATTGCACCGTGCAATGTGGAGATATTACTGTTTGTGCATTTACAATATTCATTGATTTTTGCCATTGAAAAACATGTTTTTCATATACCAGAAATGTTTGAAGCTACTGACTGAATGAAAGGAGCTGGCATCTCACTCTCTTTGAATCTTCTTTATCATGCTAGGATTAGCAGGAAAAAGCAAAAAATTTCAGAATTGCACCTTGCAATGTGGAGATATTACTGTTTGTGCATTTACAATATTCATTTATTTTTGCCATTGAAAAACATGTTTTTCATATACCAGAAATGTTTGAAGCTACTGACTGAATGAAAGGAGCTGGCATCTCACTCTCTTTGAATCTTCTTTATCATGCTAGGATTAACAGGAAAAAGCTAAAAATTTCAGAATTGCACCGTGCAATGTGGAGATATTACTGTTTGTGCATTTACAATATTCATTGATTTTTGCCATTGAAAAACGTCCAGAAATGTTTGAAGCTACTGACTGAATGAAAGGAGCTGGCATCTCACTCTCTTTGAATCTTCTTTATCATGCTAGGATTAGCAGGAAAAAGCAAAAAATTTCAGAATTGCACCTTGCAATGTGGAGATATTACTGTTTGTGCATTTACAATATTCATTGATTTTTGCCATTGAAAAACATGTTTTTCATATACCAGAAATGTTTGAAGCTACTGACTGAATGAAAGGAGCTGGCATCTCACTCTCTTTGAATCTTCTTTATCATGCTAGGATTAGCAGGAAAAAGCTAAAAATTTCAGAATTGCACCGTGCAATGTGGAGATATTACTGTTTGTGCATTTACAATATTCATTGATTTTTGCCATTGAAAAACATGTTTTTCATATACCAGAAATGTTTGAAGCTACTGACTGAATGAAAGGAGCTGGCATCTCACTCTCTTTGAATCTTCTTTATCATGCTAGGATTAGCAGGAAAAAGCAAAAAATTTCAGAATTGCACCTTGCAATGTGGAGATATTACTGTTTGTGCATTTACAATATTCATTGATTTTTGCCATTGAAAAACATGTTTTTCATATACCAGAAATGTTTGAAGCTACTGACTGAATGAAAGGAGCTGGCATCTCACTCTCTTTGAATCTTCTTTATCATGCTAGGATTAACAGGAAAAAGCTAAAAATTTCAGAATTGCACCGTGCAATGTGGAGATATTACTGTTTGTGCATTTACAATATTCATTGATTTTTGCCATTGAAAAACATGTTTTTCATATACCAGAAATGTTTGAAGCTACTGACTGAATGAAAGGAGCTGGCATCTCACTCTCTTTTAATCTTCTTTATCATGGTAGGATTAACAGGAAAAAGCTAAAAATTTCAGAATTGCACCGTGCAATGTGGAGATATTACTGTTTGTGCATTTACAATATTCATTGATTTTTGCCATTGAAAAACATGTTTTTCATATACCAGAAATGTTTGAAGCTACTGACTGAATGAAAGGAGCTGGCATCTCACTCTCTTTGAATCTTCTTTATCATGCTAGGATTAACAGGAAAAAGCTAAAAATTTCAGAATTGCACCGTGCAATGTGGAGATATTACTGTTTGTGCATTTACAATATTCATTGATTTTTGCCATTGAAAAACATGTTTTTCATATACCAGAAATGTTTGAAGCTACTGACTGAATGAAAGGAGCTGGCATCTCACTCTCTTTGAATCTTCTTTATCATGCTAGGATTAGCAGGAAAAAGCAAAAAATTTCAGAATTGCACCGTGCAATGTGGAGATATTACTGTTTGTGCATTTACAATATTCATTGATTTTTGCCATTGAAAAACATGTTTTTCATATACCAGAAATGTTTGAAGCTACTGACTGAATGAAAGGAGCTGGCATCTCACTCTCTTTGAATCTTCTTTATCATGCTAGGATTAGCAGGAAAAAGCAAAAAATTTCAGAATTGCACCGTGCAATGTGGAGATATTACTGTTTGTGCATTTACAATATTCATTGATTTTTGCCATTGAAAAACATGTTTTTCATATACCAGAAATGTTTGAAGCTACTGACTGAATGAAAGGAGCTGGCATCTCACTCTCTTTGAATCTTCTTTATCATGCTAGGATTAACAGGAAAAAGCTAAAAATTTCAGAATTGCACCTTGCAATGTGGAGATATTACTGTTTGTGCATTTACAATATTCATTGATTTTTGCCATTGAAAAACGTCCAGAAATGTTTGAAGCTACTGACTGAATGAAAGGAGCTGGCATCTCACTCTCTTTGAATCTTCTTTATCATGCTAGGATTAGCAGGAAAAAGCAAAAAATTTCAGAATTGCACCGTGCAATGTGGAGATATTACTGTTTGTGCATTTACAATATTCATTGATTTTTGCCATTGAAAAACATGTTTTTCATATACCAGAAATGTTTGAAGCTACTGACTGAATGAAAGGAGCTGGCATCTCACTCTCTTTGAATCTTCTTTATCATGCTAGGATTAGCAGGAAAAAGCAAAAAATTTCAGAATTGCACCTTGCAATGTGGAGATATTACTGTTTGTGCATTTACAATATTCATTGATTTTTGCCATTGAAAAACATGTTTTTCATATACCAGAAATGTTTGAAGCTACTGACTGAATGAAAGGAGCTGGCATCTCACTCTCTTTGAATCTTCTTTATCATGCTAGGATTAACAGGAAAAAGCTAAAAATTTCAGAATTGCACCGTGCAATGTGGAGATATTACTGTTTGTGCATTTACAATATTCATTGATTTTTGCCATTGAAAAACGTCCAGAAATGTTTGAAGCTACTGACTGAATGAAAGGAGCTGGCATCTCACTCTCTTTGAATCTTCTTTATCATGCTAGGATTAGCAGGAAAAAGCAAAAAATTTCAGAATTGCACCTTGCAATGTGGAGATATTACTGTTTGTGCATTTACAATATTCATTGATTTTTGCCATTGAAAAACATGTTTTTCATATACCAGAAATGTTTGAAGCTACTGACTGAATGAAAGGAGCTGGCATCTCACTCTCTTTGAATCTTCTTTATCATGCTAGGATTAGCAGGAAAAAGCTAAAAATTTCAGAATTGCACCGTGCAATGTGGAGATATTACTGTTTGTGCATTTACAATATTCATTGATTTTTGCCATTGAAAAACATGTTTTTCATATACCAGAAATGTTTGAAGCTACTGACTGAATGAAAGGAGCTGGCATCTCACTCTCTTTGAATCTTCTTTATCATGCTAGGATTAGCAGGAAAAAGCAAAAAATTTCAGAATTGCACCTTGCAATGTGGAGATATTACTGTTTGTGCATTTACAATATTCATTGATTTTTGCCATTGAAAAACATGTTTTTCATATACCAGAAATGTTTGAAGCTACTGACTGAATGAAAGGAGCTGGCATCTCACTCTCTTTGAATCTTCTTTATCATGCTAGGATTAACAGGAAAAAGCTAAAAATTTCAGAATTGCACCGTGCAATGTGGAGATATTACTGTTTGTGCATTTACAATATTCATTGATTTTTGCCATTGAAAAACATGTTTTTCATATACCAGAAATGTTTGAAGCTACTGACTGAATGAAAGGAGCTGGCATCTCACTCTCTTTGAATCTTCTTTATCATGCTAGGATTAGCAGGAAAAAGCTAAAAATTTCAGAATTGCACCTTGCAATGTGGAGATATTACTGTTTGTGCATTTACAATATTCATTGATTTTTGCCATTGAAAAACATGTTTTTCATATACCAGAAATGTTTGAAGCTACTGACTGAATGAAAGGAGCTGGCATCTCACTCTCTTTGAATCTTCTTTATCATGCTAGGATTAGCAGGAAAAAGCAAAAAATTTCAGAATTGCACCTTGCAATGTGGAGATATTACTGTTTGTGCATTTACAATATTCATTGATTTTTGCCATTGAAAAACGTCCAGAAATGTTTGAAGCTACTGACTGAATGAAAGGAGCTGGCATCTCACTCTCTTTGAATCTTCTTTATCATGCTAGGATTAACAGGAAAAAGCTAAAAATTTCAGAATTGCACCGTGCAATGTGGAGATATTACTGTTTGTGCATTTACAATATTCATTGATTTTTGCCATTGAAAAACATGTTTTTCATATACCAGAAATGTTTGAAGCTACTGACTGAATGAAAGGAGCTGGCATCTCACTCTCTTTGAATCTTCTTTATCATGCTAGGATTTACAGGAAAAAGCTAAAAATTTCAGAATTGCACCGTGCAATGTGGAGATATTACTGTTTGTGCATTTACAATATTCATTGATTTTTGCCATTGAAAAACATGTTTTTCATATACCAGAAATGTTTGAAGCTACTGACTGAATGAAAGGAGCTGGCATCTCACTCTCTTTGAATCTTCTTTATCATGCTAGGATTAGCAGGAAAAAGCTAAAAATTTCAGAATTGCACCGTGCAATGTGGAGATATTACTGTTTGTGCATTTACAATATTCATTGATTTTTGCCATTGAAAAACGTCCAGAAATGTTTGAAGCTACTGACTGAATGAAAGGAGCTGGCATCTCACTCTCTTTGAATCTTCTTTATCATGCTAGGATTAACAGGAAAAAGCTAAAAATTTCAGAATTGCACCGTGCAATGTGGAGATATTACTGTTTGTGCATTTACAATATTCATTGATTTTTGCCATTGAAAAACATGTTTTTCATATACCATAAATGTTTGAAGCTACTGACTGAATGAAAGGAGCTGGCATCTCACTCTCTTTGAATCTTCTTTATCATGCTAGGATTAGCAGGAAAAAGCAAAAAATTTCAGAATTGCACCTTGCAATGTGGAGATATTACTGTTTGTGCATTTACAATATTCATTGATTTTTGCCATTGAAAAACATGTTTTTCATATACCAGAAATGTTTGAAGCTACTGACTGAATGAAAGGAGCTGGCATCTCACTCTCTTTGAATCTTCTTTATCATGCTAGGATTAGCAGGAAAAAGCAAAAAATTTCAGAATTGCACCGTGCAATGTGGAGATATTACTGTTTGTGCATTTACAATATTCATTGATTTTTGCCATTGAAAAACATGTTTTTCATATACCAGAAATGTTTGAAGCTACTGACTGAATGAAAGGAGCTGGCATCTCACTCTCTTTGAATCTTCTTTATCATGCTAGGATTAGCAGGAAAAAGCAAAAAATTTCAGAATTGCACCGTGCAATGTGGAGATATTACTGTTTGTGCATTTACAATATTCATTGATTTTTGCCATTGAAAAACATGTTTTTCATATACCAGAAATGTTTGAAGCTACTGACTGAATGAAAGGAGCTGGCATCTCACTCTCTTTGAATCTTCTTTATCATGCTAGGATTAACAGGAAAAAGCTAAAAATTTCAGAATTGCACCGTGCAATGTGGAGATATTACTGTTTGTGCATTTACAATATTCATTGATTTTTGCCATTGAAAAACATGTTTTTCATATACCAGAAATGTTTGAAGCTACTGACTGAATGAAAGGAGCTGGCATCTCACTCTCTTTGAATCTTCTTTATCATGCTAGGATTAACAGGAAAAAGCTAAAAATTTCAGAATTGCACCTTGCAATGTGGAGATATTACTGTTTGTGCATTTACAATATTCATTGATTTTTGCCATTGAAAAACATGTTTTTCATATACCAGAAATGTTTGAAGCTACTGACTGAATGAAAGGAGCTGGCATCTCACTCTCTTTGAATCTTCTTTATCATGCTAGGATTAACAGGAAAAAGCTAAAAATTTCAGAATTGCACCTTGCAATGTGGAGATATTACTGTTTGTGCATTTACAATATTCATTGATTTTTGCCATTGAAAAACATGATTTTCATATACCAGAAATGTTTGAAGCTACTGACTGAATGAAAGGAGCTGGCATCTCACTCTCTTTGAATCTTCTTTATCATGCTAGGATTAACAGGAAAAAGCTAAAAATTTCAGAATTGCACCGTGCAATGTGGAGATATTACTGTTTGTGCATTTACAAAATTCATTGATTTTTGCCATTGAAAAACATGTTTTTCATATACCAGAAATGTTTGAAGCTACTGACTGAATGAAAGGAGCTGGCATCTCACTCTCTTTGAATCTTCTTTATCATGCTAGGATTAACAGGAAAAAGCTAAAAATTTCAGAATTGCACCTTGCAATGTGGAGATATTACTGTTTGTGCATTTACAATATTCATTGATTTTTGCCATTGAAAAACGTCCAGAAATGTTTGAAGCTACTGACTGAATGAAAGGAGCTGGCATCTCACTCTCTTTGAATCTTCTTTATCATGCTAGGATTAGCAGGAAAAAGCAAAAAATTTCAGAATTGCACCGTGCAATGTGGAGATATTACTGTTTGTGCATTTACAATATTCATTGATTTTTGCCATTGAAAAACATGTTTTTCATATACCAGAAATGTTTGAAGCTACTGACTGAATGAAAGGAGCTGGCATCTCACTCTCTTTGAATCTTCTTTATCATGCTAGGATTAACAGGAAAAAGCTAAAAATTTCAGAATTGCACAGTGCAATGTGGAGATATTACTGTTTGTGCATTTACAATATTCATTGATTTTTGCCATTGAAAAACATGTTTTTCATATACCAGAAATGTTTGAAGCTACTGACTGAATGAAAGGAGCTGGCATCTCACTCTCTTTGAATCTTCTTTATCATGCTAGGATTAGCAGGAAAAAGCAAAAAATTTCAGAATTGCACCGTGCAATGTGGAGATATTACTGTTTGTGCATTTACAATATTCATTGATTTTTGCCATTGAAAAACATGTTTTTCATATACCAGAAATGTTTGAAGCTACTGACTGAATGAAAGGAGCTGGCATCTCACTCTCTTTGAATCTTCTTTATCATGCTAGGATTAGCAGGAAAAAGCAAAAAATTTCAGAATTGCACCTTGCAATGTGGAGATATTACTGTTTGTGCATTTACAATATTCATTGATTTTTGCCATTGAAAAACATGTTTTTCATATACCAGAAATGTTTGAAGCTACTGACTGAATGAAAGGAGCTGGCATCTCACTCTCTTTGAATCTTCTTTATCATGCTAGGATTAGCAGGAAAAAGCTAAAAATTTCAGAATTGCACCTTGCAATGTGGAGATATTACTGTTTGTGCATTTACAATATTCATTGATTTTTGCCATTGAAAAACATGTTTTTCATATACCAGAAATGTTTGAAGCTACTGACTGAATGAAAGGAGCTGGCATCTCACTCTCTTTGAATCTTCTTTATCATGCTAGGATTAACAGGAAAAAGCAAAAAATTTCAGAATTGCACCGTGCAATGTGGAGATATTACTGTTTGTGCATTTACAATATTCATTGATTTTTGCCATTGAAAAACGTCCAGAAATGTTTGAAGCTACTGACTGAATGAAAGGAGCTGGCATCTCACTCTCTTTGAATCTTCTTTATCATGCTAGGATTAGCAGGAAAAAGCTAAAAATTTCAGAATTGCACCGTGCAATGTGGAGATATTACTGTTTGTGCATTTACAATATTCATTGATTTTTGCCATTGAAAAACATGTTTTTCATATACCAGAAATGTTTGAAGCTACTGACTGAATGAAAGGAGCTGGCATCTCACTCTCTTTGAATCTTCTTTATCATGCTAGGATTAGCAGGAAAAAGCTAAAAATTTCAGAATTGCACCGTGCAATGTGGAGATATTACTGTTTGTGCATTTACAATATTCATTGATTTTTGCCATTGAAAAACGTCCAGAAATGTTTGAAGCTACTGACTGAATGAAAGGAGCTGGCATCTCACTCTCTTTGAATCTTCTTTATCATGCTAGGATTAACAGGAAAAAGCTAAAAATTTCAGAATTGCACCTTGCAATGTGGAGATATTACTGTTTGTGCATTTACAATATTCATTGATTTTTGCCATTGAAAAACATGTTTTTCATATACCAGAAATGTTTGAAGCTACTGACTGAATGAAAGGAGCTGGCATCTCACTCTCTTTGAATCTTCTTTATCATGCTAGGATTCGCAGGAAAAAGCTAAAAATTTCAGAATTGCACCGTGCAATGTGGAGATATTACTGTTTGTGCATTTACAATATTCATTGATTTTTGCCATTGAAAAACATGTTTTTCATATACCAGAAATGTTTGAAGCTACTGACTGAATGAAAGGAGCTGGCATCTCACTCTCTTTGAATCTTCTTTATCATGCTAGGATTAGCAGGAAAAAGCAAAAAATTTCAGAATTGCACCTTGCAATGTGGAGATATTACTGTTTGTGCATTTACAATATTCATTGATTTTTGCCATTGAAAAACATGTTTTTCATATACCAGAAATGTTTGAAGCTACTGACTGAATGAAAGGAGCTGGCATCTCACTCTCTTTGAATCTTCTTTATCATGCTAGGATTAGCAGGAAAAAGCTAAAAATTTCAGAATTGCACCGTGCAATGTGGAGATATTACTGTTTGTGCATTTACAATATTCATTGATTTTTGCCATTGAAAAACATGTTTTTCATATACCAGAAATGTTTGAAGCTACTGACTGAATGAAAGGAGCTGGCATCTCACTCTCTTTGAATCTTCTTTATCATGCTAGGATTAGCAGGAAAAAGCAAAAAATTTCAGAATTGCACCTTGCAATGTGGAGATATTACTGTTTGTGCATTTACAATATTCATTGATTTTTGCCATTGAAAAACATGTTTTTCATATACCAGAAATGTTTGAAGCTACTGACTGAATGAAAGGAGCTGGCATCTCACTCTCTTTGAATCTTCTTTATCATGCTAGGATTAGCAGGAAAAAGCAAAAAATTTCAGAATTGCACCGTGCAATGTGGAGATATTGCTGTTTGTGCATTTACAATATTCATTGATTTTTGCCATTGAAAAACATGTTTTTCATATACCAGAAATGTTTGAAGCTACTGACTGAATGAAAGGAGCTGGCATCTCACTCTCTTTGAATCTTCTTTATCATGCTAGGATTAACAGGAAAAAGCAAAAAATTTCAGAATTGCACCGTGCTATGTGGAGATATTACTGTTTGTGCATTTACAATATTCATTGATTTTTGCCATTGAAAAACATGTTTTTCATATACCAGAAATGATTGAAGCTACTGACTGAATGAAAGGAGCTGGCATCTCACTCTCTTTGAATCTTCTTTATCATGCTAGGATTAGCAGGAAAAAGCAAAAAATTTCAGAATTGCACCGTGCAATGTGGAGATATTACTGTTTGTGCATTTACAATATTCATTGATTTTTGCCATTGAAAAACATGTTTTTCATATGCCAGAAATGTTTGAAGCTACTGACTGAATGAAAGGAGCTGGCATCTCACTCTCTTTGAATCTTCTTTATCATGCTAGGATTAGCAGGAAAAAGCAAAAAATTTCAGAATTGCACCGTGCAATGTGGAGATATTACTGTTTGTGCATTTACAATATTCATTGATTTTTGCCTTTGAAAAACATGTTTTTCATATACCAGAAATGTTTGAAGCTACTGACTGAATGAAAGGAGCTGGCATCTCACTCTCTTTGAATCTTCTTTATCATGCTAGGATTAACAGGAAAAAGCTAAAAATTTCAGAATTGCACCGTGCAATGTGGAGATATTACTGTTTGTGCATTTACAATATTCATTGATTTTTGCCATTGAAAAACATGTTTTTCATATACCAGAAATGTTTGAAGCTACTGACTGAATGAAAGGAGCTGGCATCTCACTCTCTTTGAATCTTCTTTATCATGCTAGGATTAACAGGAAAAAGCTAAAAATTTCAGAATTGCACCGTGCAATGTGGAGATATTACTGTTTGTGCATTTACAATATTCATTGATTTTTGCCATTGAAAAACATGTTTTTCATATACCAGAAATGTTTGAAGCTACTGACTGAATGAAAGGAGCTGGCATCTCACTCTCTTTGAATCTTCTTTATCATGCTAGGATTAGCAGGAAAAAGCAAAAAATTTCAGAATTGCACCGTGCAATGTGGAGATATTACTGTTTGTGCATTTACAATATTCATTGATTTTTGCCATTGAAAAACGTCCAGAAATGTTTGAAGCTACTGACTGAATGAAAGGAGCTGGCATCTCACTCTCTTTGAATCTTCTTTATCATGCTAGGATTAGCAGGAAAAAGCAAAAAATTTCAGAATTGCACCGTGCAATGTGGAGATATTACTGTTTGTGCATTTACAATATTCATTGATTTTTGCCATTGAAAAACATGTTTTTCATATACCAGAAATGTTTGAAGCTACTGACTGAATGAAAGGAGCTGGCATCTCACTCTCTTTGAATCTTCTTTATCATGCTAGGATTAGCAGGAAAAAGCTAAAAATTTCAGAATTGCACCGTGCAATGTGGAGATATTACTGTTTGTGCATTTACAATATTCATTGATTTTTGCCATTGAAAAACGTCCAGAAATGTTTGAAGCTACTGACTGAATGAAAGGAGCTGGCATCTCACTCTCTTTGAATCTTCTTTATCATGCTAGGATTAACAGGAAAAAGCTAAAAATTTCAGAATTGCACCTTGCAATGTGGAGATATTACTGTTTGTGCATTTACAATATTCATTGATTTTTGCCATTGAAAAACATGTTTTTCATATACCAGAAATGTTTGAAGCTACTGACTGAATGAAAGGAGCTGGCATCTCACTCTCTTTGAATCTTCTTTATCATGCTAGGATTAACAGGAAAAAGCTAAAAATTTCAGAATTGCACCTTGCAATGTGGAGATATTACTGTTTGTGCATTTACAATATTCATTGATTTTTGCCATTGAAAAACATGTTTTTCATATACCAGAAATGTTTGAAGCTACTGACTGAATGAAAGGAGCTGGCATCTCACTCTCTTTGAATCTTCTTTATCATGCTAGGATTAACAGGAAAAAGCTAAAAATTTCAGAATTGCACCTTGCAATGTGGAGATATTACTGTTTGTGCATTTACAATATTCATTGATTTTTGCCATTGAAAAACATGTTTTTCATATACCAGAAATGTTTGAAGCTACTGACTGAATGAAAGGAGCTGGCATCTCACTCTCTTTGAATCTTCTTTATCATGCTAGGATTAACAGGAAAAAGCTAAAAATTTCAGAATTGCACCGTGCAATGTGGAGATATTACTGTTTGTGCATTTACAATATTCATTGATTTTTGCCATTGAAAAACATGTTTTTCATATACCAGAAATGTTTGAAGCTACTGACTGAATGAAAGGAGCTGGCATCTCACTCTCTTTGAATCTTCTTTATCATGCTAGGATTAGCAGGAAAAAGCTAAAAATTTCAGAATTGCACCTTGCAATGTGGAGATATTACTGTTTGTGCATTTACAATATTCATTGATTTTTGCCATTGAAAAACGTCCAGAAATGTTTGAAGCTACTGACTGAATGAAAGGAGCTGGCATCTCACTCTCTTTGAATCTTCTTTATCATGCTAGGATTAACAGGAAAAAGCTAAAAATTTCAGAATTGCACCTTGCAATGTGGAGATATTACTGTTTGTGCATTTACAATATTCATTGATTTTTGCCATTGAAAAACATGTTTTTCATATACCAGAAATGTTTGAAGCTACTGACTGAATGAAAGGAGCTGGCATCTCACTCTCTTTGAATCTTCTTTATCATGCTAGGATTAACAGGAAAAAGCAAAAAATTTCAGAATTGCACCGTGCAATGTGGAGATATTACTGTTTGTGCATTTACAATATTCATTGATTTTTGCCATTGAAAAACATGTTTTTCATATACCAGAAATGTTTGAAGCTACTGATTGAATGAAAGGAGCTGGCATCTCACTCTCTTTGAATCTTCTTTATCATGCTAGGATTAGCAGGAAAAAGCAAAAAATTTCAGAATTGCACCGTGCAATGTGGAGATATTACTGTTTGTGCATTTACAATATTCATTGATTTTTGCCATTGAAAAACGTCCAGAAATGTTTGAAGCTACTGACTGAATGAAAGGAGCTGGCATCTCACTCTCTTTGAATCTTCTTTATCATGCTAGGATTAGCAGGAAAAAGCAAAAAATTTCAGAATTGCACCGTGCAATGTGGAGATATTACTGTTTGTGCATTTACAATATTCATTGATTTTTGCCATTGAAAAACATGTTTTTCATATACCAGAAATGTTTGAAGCTACTGACTGAATGAAAGGAGCTGGCATCTCACTCTCTTTGAATCTTCTTTATCATGCTAGGATTAACAGGAAAAAGCTAAAAATTTCAGAATTGCACCGTGCAATGTGGAGATATTACTGTTTGTGCATTTACAATATTCATTGATTTTTGTCATTGATAAACATGTTTTTCATATACCAGAAATGTTTGAAGCTACTGACTGAATGAAAGGAGCTGGCATCTCACTCTCTTTGAATCTTCTTTATCATGCTAGGATTAACAGGAAAAAGCTAAAAATTTCAGAATTGCACCGTGCAATGTGGAGATATTACTGTTTGTGCATTTACAATATTCATTGATTTTTGCCATTGAAAAACGTCCAGAAATGTTTGAAGCTACTGACTGAATGAAAGGAGCTGGCATCTCACTCTCTTTGAATCTTCTTTATCATGCTAGGATTAACAGGAAAAAGCTAAAAATTTCAGAATTGCACCTTGCAATGTGGAGATATTACTGTTTGTGCATTTACAATATTCATTGATTTTTGCCATTGAAAAACATGTTTTTCATATACCAGAAATGTTTGAAGCTACTGACTGAATGAAAGGAGCTGGCATCTCACTCTCTTTGAATCTTCTTTATCATGCTAGGATTAACAGGAAAAAGCAAAAAATTTCAGAATTGCACCGTGCAATGTGGAGATATTACTGTTTGTGCATTTACAATATTCATTGATTTTTGCCATTGAAAAATATGTTTTTCATATACCAGAAATGTTTGAAGCTACTGACTGAATGAAAGGAGCTGGCATCTCACTCTCTTTGAATCTTCTTTATCATGCTAGGATTAGCAGGAAAAAGCAAAAAATTTCAGAATTGCACCGTGCAATGTGGAGATATTACTGTTTGTGCATTTACAATATTCATTGATTTTTGCCATTGAAAAACATGTTTTTCATATACCAGAAATGTTTGAAGCTACTGACTGAATGAAAGGAGCTGGCATCTCACTCTCTTTGAATCTTCTTTATCATGCTAGGATTAACAGGAAAAAGCTAAAAATTTCAGAATTGCACCGTGCAATGTGGAGATATTACTGTTTGTGCATTTACAATATTCATTGATTTTTGCCATTGAAAAACATGTTTTTCATATACCAGAAATGTTTGAAGCTACTGACTGAATGAAAGGAGCTGGCATCTCACTCTCTTTGAATCTTCTTTATCATGCTAGGATTAACAGGAAAAAGCTAAAAATTTCAGAATTGCACCTTGCAATGTGGAGATATTACTGTTTGTGCATTTAAAATATTCATTGATTTTTGCCATTGAAAAACATGTTTTTCATATACCAGAAATGTTTGAAGCTACTGACTGAATGAAAGGAGCTGGCATCTCACTCTCTTTGAATCTTCTTTATCATGCTAGGATTAACAGGAAAAAGCTAAAAATTTCAGAATTGCACCTTGCAATGTGGAGATATTACTGTTTGTGCATTTACAATATTCATTGATTTTTGCCATTGAAAAACATGTTTTTCATATACCAGAAATGTTTGAAGCTACTGACTGAATGAAAGGAGCTGGCATCTCACTCTCTTTGAATCTTCTTTATCATGCTAGGATTAACAGGAAAAAGCTAAAAATTTCAGAATTGCACCGTGCAATGTGGAGATATTACTGTTTGTGCATTTACAATATTCATTGATTTTTGCCATTGAAAAACATGTTTTTCATATACCAGAAATGTTTGAAGCTACTGACTGAATGAAAGGAGCTGGCATCTCACTCTCTTTGAATCTTCTTTATCATGCTAGGATTAACAGGAAAAAGCTAAAAATTTCAGAATTGCACCTTGCAATGTGGAGATATTACTGTTTGTGCATTTACAATATTCATTGATTTTTGCCATTGAAAAACGTCCAGAAATGTTTGAAGCTACTGACTGAATGAAAGGAGCTGGCATCTCACTCTCTTTGAATCTTCTTTATCATGCTAGGATTAGCAGGAAAAAGCAAAAAATTTCAGAATTGCACCGTGCAATGTGGAGATATTACTGTTTGTGCATTTACAATATTCATTGATTTTTGCCATTGAAAAACATGTTTTTCATATACCAGAAATGTTTGAAGCTACTGACTGAATGAAAGGAGCTGGCATCTCACTCTCTTTGAATCTTCTTTATCATGCTAGGATTAACAGGAAAAAGCTAAAAATTTCAGAATTGCACCGTGCAATGTGGAGATATTACTGTTTGTGCATTTACAATATTCATTGATTTTTGCCATTGAAAAACATGTTTTTCATATACCAGAAATGTTTGAAGCTACTGACTGAATGAAAGGAGCTGGCATCTCACTCTCTTTGAATCTTCTTTATCATGCTAGGATTAGCAGGAAAAAGCAAAAAATTTCAGAATTGCACCGTGCAATGTGGAGATATTACTGTTTGTGCATTTACAATATTCATTGATTTTTGCCATTGAAAAACATGTTTTTCATATACCAGAAATGTTTGAAGCTACTGACTGAATGAAAGGAGCTGGCATCTCACTCTCTTTGAATCTTCTTTATCATGCTAGGATTAGCAGGAAAAAGCAAAAAATTTCAGAATTGCACCTTGCAATGTGGAGATATTACTGTTTGTGCATTTACAATATTCATTGATTTTTGCCATTGAAAAACATGTTTTTCATATACCAGAAATGTTTGAAGCTACTGACTGAATGAAAGGAGCTGGCATCTCACTCTCTTTGAATCTTCTTTATCATGCTAGGATTAGCAGGAAAAAGCTAAAAATTTCAGAATTGCACCTTGCAATGTGGAGATATTACTGTTTGTGCATTTACAATATTCATTGATTTTTGCCATTGAAAAACATGTTTTTCATATACCAGAAATGTTTGAAGCTACTGACTGAATGAAAGGAGCTGGCATCTCACTCTCTTTGAATCTTCTTTATCATGCTAGGATTAACAGGAAAAAGCAAAAAATTTCAGAATTGCACCGTGCAATGTGGAGATATTACTGTTTGTGCATTTACAATATTCATTGATTTTTGCCATTGAAAAACGTCCAGAAATGTTTGAAGCTACTGACTGAATGAAAGGAGCTGGCATCTCACTCTCTTTGAATCTTCTTTATCATGCTAGGATTAGCAGGAAAAAGCTAAAAATTTCAGAATTGCACCGTGCAATGTGGAGATATTACTGTTTGTGCATTTACAATATTCATTGATTTTTGCCATTGAAAAACATGTTTTTCATATACCAGAAATGTTTGAAGCTACTGACTGAATGAAAGGAGCTGGCATCTCACTCTCTTTGAATCTTCTTTATCATGCTAGGATTAGCAGGAAAAAGCTAAAAATTTCAGAATTGCACCGTGCAATGTGGAGATATTACTGTTTGTGCATTTACAATATTCATTGATTTTTGCCATTGAAAAACGTCCAGAAATGTTTGAAGCTACTGACTGAATGAAAGGAGCTGGCATCTCACTCTCTTTGAATCTTCTTTATCATGCTAGGATTAACAGGAAAAAGCTAAAAATTTCAGAATTGCACCTTGCAATGTGGAGATATTACTGTTTGTGCATTTACAATATTCATTGATTTTTGCCATTGAAAAACATGTTTTTCATATACCAGAAATGTTTGAAGCTACTGACTGAATGAAAGGAGCTGGCATCTCACTCTCTTTGAATCTTCTTTATCATGCTAGGATTAGCAGGAAAAAGCTAAAAATTTCAGAATTGCACCGTGCAATGTGGAGATATTACTGTTTGTGCATTTACAATATTCATTGATTTTTGCCATTGAAAAACATGTTTTTCATATACCAGAAATGTTTGAAGCTACTGACTGAATGAAAGGAGCTGGCATCTCACTCTCTTTGAATCTTCTTTATCATGCTAGGATTAGCAGGAAAAAGCAAAAAATTTCAGAATTGCACCTTGCAATGTGGAGATATTACTGTTTGTGCATTTACAATATTCATTGATTTTTGCCATTGAAAAACATGTTTTTCATATACCAGAAATGTTTGAAGCTACTGACTGAATGAAAGGAGCTGGCATCTCACTCTCTTTGAATCTTCTTTATCATGCTAGGATTAGCAGGAAAAAGCTAAAAATTTCAGAATTGCACCGTGCAATGTGGAGATATTACTGTTTGTGCATTTACAATATTCATTGATTTTTGCCATTGAAAAACATGTTTTTCATATACCAGAAATGTTTGAAGCTACTGACTGAATGAAAGGAGCTGGCATCTCACTCTCTTTGAATCTTCTTTATCATGCTAGGATTAGCAGGAAAAAGCAAAAAATTTCAGAATTGCACCTTGCAATGTGGAGATATTACTGTTTGTGCATTTACAATATTCATTGATTTTTGCCATTGAAAAACATGTTTTTCATATACCAGAAATGTTTGAAGCTACTGACTGAATGAAAGGAGCTGGCATCTCACTCTCTTTGAATCTTCTTTATCATGCTAGGATTAGCAGGAAAAAGCAAAAAATTTCAGAATTGCACCGTGCAATGTGGAGATATTACTGTTTGTGCATTTACAATATTCATTGATTTTTGCCATTGAAAAACATGTTTTTCATATACCAGAAATGTTTGAAGCTACTGACTGAATGAAAGGAGCTGGCATCTCACTCTCTTTGAATCTTCTTTATCATGCTAGGATTAACAGGAAAAAGCAAAAAATTTCAGAATTGCACCGTGCAATGTGGAGATATTACTGTTTGTGCATTTACAATATTCATTGATTTTTGCCATTGAAAAACATGTTTTTCATATACCAGAAATGTTTGAAGCTACTGACTGAATGAAAGGAGCTGGCATCTCACTCTCTTTGAATCTTCTTTATCATGCTAGGATTAGCAGGAAAAAGCAAAAAATTTCAGAATTGCACCGTGCAATGTGGAGATATTACTGTTTGTGCATTTACAATATTCATTGATTTTTGCCATTGAAAAACATGTTTTTCATATGCCAGAAATGTTTGAAGCTACTGACTGAATGAAAGGAGCTGGCATCTCACTCTCTTTGAATCTTCTTTATCATGCTAGGATTAGCAGGAAAAAGCAAAAAATTTCAGAATTGCACCGTGCAATGTGGAGATATTACTGTTTGTGCATTTACAATATTCATTGATTTTTGCCTTTGAAAAACATGTTTTTCATATGCCAGAAATGTTTGAAGCTACTGACTGAATGAAAGGAGCTGGCATCTCACTCTCTTTGAATCTTCTTTATCATGCTAGGATTAGCAGGAAAAAGCAAAAAATTTCAGAATTGCACCGTGCAATGTGGAGATATTACTGTTTGTGCATTTACAATATTCATTGATTTTTGCCTTTGAAAAACATGTTTTTCATATACCAGAAATGTTTGAAGCTACTGACTGAATGAAAGGAGCTGGCATCTCACTCTCTTTGAATCTTCTTTATCATGCTAGGATTAACAGGAAAAAGCTAAAAATTTCAGAATTGCACCGTGCAATGTGGAGATATTACTGTTTGTGCATTTACAATATTCATTGATTTTTGCCATTGAAAAACATGTTTTTCATATACCAGAAATGTTTGAAGCTACTGACTGAATGAAAGGAGCTGGCATCTCACTCTCTTTGAATCTTCTTTATCATGCTAGGATTAACAGGAAAAAGCAAAAAATTTCAGAATTGCACCGTGCAATGTGGAGATATTACTGTTTGTGCATTTACAATATTCATTGATTTTTGCCATTGAAAAACATGTTTTTCATATACCAGAAATGTTTGAAGCTACTGACTGAATGAAAGGAGCTGGCATCTCACTCTCTTTGAATCTTCTTTATCATGCTAGGATTAGCAGGAAAAAGCAAAAAATTTCAGAATTGCACCGTGCAATGTGGAGATATTACTGTTTGTGCATTTACAATATTCATTGATTTTTGCCATTGAAAAACATGTTTTTCATATACCAGAAATGTTTGAAGCTACTGACTGAATGAAAGGAGCTGGCATCTCACTCTCTTTGAATCTTCTTTATCATGCTAGGATTAACAGGAAAAAGCTAAAAATTTCAGAATTGCACCGTGCAATGTGGAGATATTACTGTTTGTGCATTTACAATATTCATTGATTTTTGCCATTGAAAAACATGTTTTTCATATACCAGAAATGTTTGAAGCTACTGACTGAATGAAAGGAGCTGGCATCTCACTCTCTTTAAATCTTCTTTATCATGCTAGGATTAGCAGGAAAAAGCTAAAAATTTCAGAATTGCACCTTGCAATGTGGAGATATTACTGTTTGTGCATTTACAATATTCATTGATTTTTGCCATTGAAAAACATGTTTTTCATATACCAGAAATGTTTGAAGCTACTGAC
>NW_027365871.1:0-89527 GCF_046119375.1 Phyllobates terribilis | reverse complement strand
AATTGCACCTTGCAATGCGGAGAAATTACTGTTTGTGCATTTACAATATTCATTGATTTTTGCCATTGAAAAACGTCCAGAAATGATTGAAAGTACTGACTGAATGAAAGGAGCTGGCATCTCACTCTCTTTGAATCTTCTTTATCATGCTAAGAGGAGCAGGAAAAAGCAAAAAATTTCAGAATTGCACCTTGCAATGCGGAGAAATTACTGTTTGTGCATTTACAATATTCATTGATTTTTGCCATTGAAAAATGTCCAGAAATGATTGAAGCTACTGACTGAATGAAAGGAGCTGGCATCTCACTCTCTTTGAATCTTCTTTATCATGCTAAGAGGAGCAGGAAAAAGTAAAAAATTTCAGAATTGCACCTTGCAATGCGGAGAAATTACAGTTTGTGCATTTACAATATTCATTGATTTTTGCCATTGAAAAACATCCAGAAATGATTGAAGCTACTGACTGAATGAAAGGAGCTGGCATCTCACTCTCTTTGAATCTTCTTTATCATGCTAAGAGGAGCAGGAAAAAGCAAAAAATTTCAGAATTGCACCTTGCAATGCGGAGAAATTACTGTTTGTGCATTTACAATATTCATTGATTTTTGCCATTGAAAAACATCATGTTATTCATATACCAGAAATGTTTGAAGCTACTGACTGAATGAAAGGAGCTGGCATCTCACTCTCTTTGAATCTTCATTATCATGCTAAGAGGAGCAGGAAAAAGCAAAAAATTTCAGAATTGCACCTTGCAATGCGGAGAAATTACTGTTTGTGCATTTACAATATTCATTGATTTTTGCCATTGAAAAACATGTTATTCATATACCAGAAATGTTTGAAGCTACTGACTGAATGAAAGGAGCTGGCACCTCACTCTCTTTGAATCTTCTTTATCATGCTAAGAGGAGCGGGAAAAAGCAAAAAAATTCAGAATTGCACCTTGCAATGCGGAGAAATTACTGTTTGTGCATTTACAATATTCATTGATTTTTGCCATTGAAAAACGTCCAGAAATGATTGAAAGTACTGACTGAATGAAAGGAGCTGGCATCTCACTCTCTTTGAATCTTCTTTATCATGCTAAGAGGAGCAGGAAAAAGCAAAAAATTTCAGAATTGCACCTTGCAATGCGGAGAAATTACTGTTTGTGCATTTACAATATTCATTGATTTTTGCCATTGAAAAACGTCCAGAAATGATTGAAGCTACTGACTGAATGAAAGGAGCTGGCATCTCACTCTCTTTGAATCTTCTTTATCATGCTAAGAGGAGCAGGAAAAAGTAAAAAATTTCAGAATTGCACCTTGCAATGCGGAGAAATTACAGTTTGTGCATTTACAATATTCATTGATTTTTGCCATTGAAAAACATCCAGAAATGATTGAAGCTACTGACTGAATGAAAGGAGCTGGCATCTCACTCTCTTTGAATCTTCTTTATCATGCTAAGAGGAGCAGGAAAAAGCAAAAAATTTCAGAATTGCACCTTGCAATGCGGAGAAATTACTGTTTGTGCATTTACAATATTCATTGATTTTTGCCATTGAAAAACATCATGTTATTCATATACCAGAAATGTTTGAAGCTACTGACTGAATGAAAGGAGCTGGCATCTCACTCTCTTTGAATCTTCATTATCATGCTAAGAGGAGCAGGAAAAAGCAAAAAATTTCAGAATTGCACCTTGCAATGTGGAGAAATTACTGTTTGTGCATTTACAATATTCATTGATTTTTAACAATGAAAAACGTCCAGAAATGATTGAATCTACTGACTGAATGAAAGTAGCTGGCATCTCACTCTCTTTGAATCTTCTTTATCATGCTAAGAGGAGCAGGAAAAAGCAAAAAATTTCAGAATTGCACCTTGCAATGCGGAGAAATTACTGTTTGTGCATTTACAATATTCATTGATTTTTGCCATTGAAAAACATCATGTTATTCATATACCAGAAATGTTTGAAGCTACTGACTGAATGAAAGGAGCTGGCATCTCACTCTCTTTGAATCTTCTTTATCATGCTAAGAGGAGCAGGAAAAAGCAAAAAATTTCAGAATTGCACCTTGCAATGCAGAGAAATTACTGTTTGTGCATTTACAATATTCATTGATTTTTGCCATTGAAAAACATCATGTTATTCATATACCAGAAATGTTTGAAGCTACTGACTGAATGAAAGGAGCTGGCATCTCACTCTCTTTGAATCTTCTTTATCATGCTAAGAGGAGCAGGAAAAAGCAAAAAATTTCAGAATTGCACCTTGCAATGTGGAGAAATTACTGTTTGTGCATTTACAATATTCATTGATTTTTGCCATTGAAAAACGTCCAGAAATGATTGAAGCTACTGACTGAATGAAAGGAGCTGGCATCTCACTCTCTTTGAATCTTCTTTATCATGCTAAGAGGAGCAGGAAAAAGCAAAAAATTTCAGAATTGCACCTTGCAATGCGGAGAAATTACTGTTTGTGCATTTACAATATTCATTGATTTTTGCCATTGAAAAACGTCCAGAAATGATTGAAGCTACTGACTGAATGAAAGGAGCTGGCATCTCACTCTCTTTGAATCTTCTTTATCATGCTAAGAGGAGCAGGAAAAAGCAAAAAATTTCAGAATTGCACCTTGCAATGCGGAGAAATTACTGTTTGTGCATTTACAATATTCATTGATTTTTGCCATTGAAAAACATCATGTTATTCATATACCAGAAATGTTTGAAGCTACTGACTGAATGAAAGGAGCTGGCATCTCACTCTCTTTGAATCTTCTTTATCATGCTAAGAGGAGCAGGAAAAAGCAAAAAATTTCAGAATTGCACCTTGCAATGCGGAGAAATTACTGTTTGTGCATTTACAATATTCATTGATTTTTGCCATTGAAAAACGTCCAGAAATGATTGAAGCTACTGACTGAATGAAAGGAGCTGGCATCTCACTCTCTTTGAATCTTGTTTATCATGCTAAGAGGAGCAGGAAAAAGCAAAAAATTTCAGAATTGCACCTTGCAATGCGGAGAAATTACTGTTTGTGCATTTACAATATTCATTGATTTTTGCCATTGAAAAACATCATGTTATTCATATACCAGAAATGATTGAAGCTACTGACTGAATGAAAGGAGCTGGCATCTCACTCTCTTTGAATCTTCTTTATCATGCTAAGAGGAGCAGGAAAAAGTAAAAAATTTCAGAATTGCACCTTGCAATGCGGAGAAATTACTGTTTGTGCATTTACAATATTCATTGATTTTTGCCATTGAAAAACGTCCAGAATTGATTGAAGCTACTGACTGAATGAAAGGAGCTGGCATCTCACTCTCTTTGAATCTTCTTTATCATGCTAAGAGGAGCAGGAAAAAGCAAAAAATTTCAGAATTGCACCTTGCAATGCGGAGAAATTACTGTTTGTGCATTTACAATATTCATTGATTTTTGCCATTGAAAAACATCATGTTATTCATATACCAGAAATGTTTGAAGCTACTGACTGAATGAAAGGAGCTGGCATCTCACTCTCTTTGAATCTTCTTTATCATGCTAAGAGGAGCAGGAAAAAGCAAAAAATTTCAGAATTGCACCTTGCAATGCGGAGAAATTACTGTTTGTGCATTTACAATATTCATTGATTTTTGCCATTGAAAAACATCATGTTATTCATATACCAGAAATGTTTGAAGCTACTGACTGAATGAAAGGAGCTGGCATCTCACTCTCTTTGAATCTTCTTTATCATGCTAAGAGGAGCAGGGAAAAGCAAAAAATTTCAGAATTGCACCTTGCAATGTGGAGAAATTACTGTTTGTGCATTTACAATATTCATTGATTTTTACCATTGAAAAACGTCCAGAAATGATTGAAGCTACTGACTGAATGAAAGTAGCTGGCATCTCACTCTCTTTGAATCTTCTTTATCATGCTAAGACGAGCAGGAAAAAGCAAAAAATTTCAGACTTGCACCTTGCAATGCGGAGAAATTACTGTTTGTGCATTTACAATATTCATTGATTTTTGCCATTGAAAAACATGTTATTCATATACCAGAAATGTTTGAAGCTACTGACTGAATGAAAGGAGCTGGCATCTCACTCTCTTTGAATCTTCTTTATCATGCTAAGAGGAGCAGGAAAAAGCAAAAAATTTCAGAATTGCACCTTGCAATGCGGAGAAATTACTGTTTGTGCATTTACAATATTCATTGATTTTTGCCATTGAAAAACGTCCAGAAATGATTGAAGCTACTGACTGAATGAAAGGAGCTGGCATCTCACTCTCTTTGAATCTTCTTTATCATGCTAAGAGGAGCAGGAAAAAGCAAAAAATTTCAGAATTGCACCTTGCAATGCGGAGAAATTACTGTTTGTGCATTTACAATATTCATTGATTTTTGCCATTGAAAAACGTCCAGAAATTATTGAAGCTACTGACTGAATGAAAGGAGCTGGCATCTCACTCTCTTTGAATCTTCTTTATCATGCTAAGAGGAGCAGGAAAAAGCAAAAAATTTCAGAATTGCACCTTGCAATGCGGAGAAATTACTGTTTGTGCATTTACAATATTCATTGATTTTTGCCATTGAAAAACATGTTATTCATATACCAGAAATGTTTGAAGCTACTGACTGAATGAAAGGAGCTGGCACCTCACTCTTTGAATCTTCTTTATCATGCTAAGAGGAGCAGGAAAAAGCAAAAAATTTCAGAATTGCACCTTGCAATGTGGAGAAATTACTGTTTGTGCATTTACAATATTCATTGATTTTTACCATTGAAAAACGTCCAGAAATGATTGAAGCTACTGACTGAATGAAAGTAGCTGGCATCTCACTCTCTTTGAATCTTCTTTATCATGCTAAGACGAGCAGGAAAAAGCAAAAAATTTCAGACTTGCACCTTGCAATGCGGAGAAATTACTGTTTGTGCATTTACAATATTCATTGATTTTTGCCATTGAAAAACATCATGTTATTCATATAACAGAAATGTTTGAAGCTACTGACTGAATGAAAGGAGCTGGCATCTCACTCTCTTTGAATCTTCTTTATCATGCTAAGAGGAGCAGGAAAAAGCAAAAAATTTCAGAATTGCACCTTGCAATGCGGAGAAATTACTGTTTGTGCATTTACAATATTCATTGATTTTTGCCATTGAAAAACGTCCAGAAATGATTGAAGCTACTGACTGAATGAAAGGAGCTGGCATCTCACTCTCTTTGAATCTTCTTTATCATGCTAAGAGGAGCAGGAAAAAGCAAAAAATTTCAGAATTGCACCTTGCAATGCGGAGAAATTACTGTTTGTGCATTTACAATATTCATTGATTTTTGCCATTGAAAAACGTCCAGAAATGATTGAAGCTACTGACTGAATGAAAGGAGCTGGCATCTCACTCTCTTTGAATCTTCTTTATCATGCTAAGAGGAGCAGGAAAAAGCAAAAAATTTCAGAATTGCACCTTGCAATGCGGAGAAATTACTGTTTGTGCATTTACAATATTCATTGATTTTTGCCATTGAAAAACATGTTATTCATATACCAGAAATGTTTGAAGCTACTGACTGAATGAAAGGAGCTGGCACCTCACTCTCTTTGAATCTTCTTTATCATGCTAAGAGGAGCGGGAAAAAGCAAAAAATTTCAGAATTGCACCTTGCAATGCGGAGAAATTACTGTTTGTGCATTTACAATATTCATTGATTTTTGCCATTGAAAAACGTCCAGAAATGATTGAAGGTACTGACTGAATGAAAGGAGCTGGCATCTCACTCTCTTTGAATCTTCTTTATCATGCTAAGAGGAGCAGGAAAAAGCAAAAAATTTCAGAATTGCACCTTGCAATGCGGAGAAATTACTGTTTGTGCATTTACAAAATTCATTGATTTTTGCCATTGAAAAACGTCCAGAAATGATTGAAGCTACTGACTGAATGAAAGGAGCTGGCATCTCACTCTCTTTGAATCTTCTTTATCATGCTAAGAGGAGCAGGAAAAAGCAAAAAATTTCAGAATTGCACCTTGCAATGCAGAGAAATTACAGTTTGTGCATTTACAATATTCATTGATTTTTGCCATTGAGAAACGTCCAGAAATGATTGAAGCTACTGACTGAATGAAAGGAGCTGGCATCTCACTCTCTTTGAATCTTTATCATGCTAAGAGGAGCAGGAAAAAGCAAAAAATTTCAGAATTGCACCTTGCAATGCGGAGAAATTACTGTTTGTGCATTTACAATATTCATTGATTTTTGCCATTGAAAAACATCATGTTATTCATATACCAGAAATGTTTGAAGCTACTGACTGAATGAAAGGAGCTGGCATCTCACTCTCTTTGAATCTTCTTTATCATGCTAAGAGGAGCAGGAAAAAGCAAAAAATTTCAGAATTGCACCTTGCAATGTGGAGAAATTACTGTTTGTGCATTTACAATATTCATTGATTTTTACCATTGAAAAACGTCCAGAAATGATTGAAGCTACTGACTGAATGAAAGTAGCTGGCATCTCACTCTCTTTGAATCTTCTTTATCATGCTAAGAGGAGCAGGAAAAAGCAAAAAATTTCAGACTTGCACCTTGCAATGCGGAGAAATTACTGTTTGTGCATTTACAATATTCATTGATTTTTGCCATTGAAAAACATCATGTTATTGATATACCAGAAATGTTTGAAGCTACTGACTGAATGAAAGGAGCTGGCATCTCACTCTCTTTGAATCTTCTTTATCATGCTAAGAGGAGCAGGAAAAAGCAAAAAATTTCAGAATTGCACCTTGCAATGCGGAGAAATTACTGTTTGTGCATTTACAATATTCATTGATTTTTTCCATTGAAAAACATCATGTTATTCATATACCAGAAATGTTTGAAGCTACTGACTGAATGAAAGGAGCTGGCATCTCAATCTCTTTGAATCTTCTTTATCATGCTAAGAGGAGCAGGAAAAAGCAAAAAACTTCAGAATTGCACCTTGCAATGTGGAGAAATTACTGTTTGTGCATTTACAATATTCATTGATTTTTACCATTGAAAAACGTCCAGAAATGATTGAAGCTACTGACTGAATGAAAGTAGCTGGCATCTCACTCTCTTTGAATCTTCTTTATCATGCTAAGAGGAGCAGGAAAAAGCAAAAAATTTCAGACTTGCACCTTGCAATGCGGAGAAATTACTGTTTGTGCATTTACAATATTCATTGATTTTTGCCATTGAAAACATCATGTTATTCATATACCAGAAATGTTTGAAGCTACTGACTGAATGAAAGGAGCTGGCATCTCACTCTCTTTGAATCTTCTTTATCATGCTAAGAGGAGCAGGAAAAAGCAAAAAATTTCAGAATTGCACCTTGCAATGCGGAGAAATTACTGTTTGTGCATTTACAATATTCATTGATTTTTGCCATTGAAAAACATCATGTTATTCATATACCAGAAATGTTTGAAGCTACTGACTGAATGAAAGGAGCTGACATCTCACTCTCTTTGAATCTTCTTTATCATGCTAAGAGGAGCAGGAAAAAGCAAAAAATTTCAGAATTGCACCTTGCAATGCGGAGAAATTAGTTTGTGCATTTACAATATTCATTGATTTTTGCCATTGAAAAACGTCCAGAAATGATTGAAGCTACTGACTGAATAAAAGGAGCTGGCATCTCACTCTCTTTGAATCATGCTAAGAGGAGCAGGAAAAAGCAAAAAATTTCAGAATTGCACCTTGCAATGCGGAGAAATTACTGTTTGTGCATTTACAATATTCATTGATTTTTGCCATTGAAAAACATCATGTTATTCATATACCAGAAATGTTTGAAGCTACTGACTGAATGAAAGGAGCTGGCATCTCACTCTCTTTGAATCTTCTTTATCATGCTAAGAGGAGCAGGAAAAAGCAAAAAATTTTAGAATTGCACCTTGCAATGTGGAGAAATTACTGTTTGTGCATTTACAATATTCATTGATTTTTACCATTGAAAAACGTCCAGAAATGATTGAAGCTACTGACTGAATGAAAGTAGCTGGCATCTCACTCTCTTTGAATCTTCTTTATCATGCTAAGAGGAGCAGGAAAAAGCAAAAAATTTCAGACTTGCACCTTGCAATGCGGAGAAATTACTGTTTGTGCATTTACAATATTCATTGATTTTTGCCATTGAAAAACATCATGTTATTCATATACCAGAAATGTTTGAAGCTACTGACTGAATGAAAGGAGCTGGCATCTCACTCTCTTTGAATCTTCTTTATCATGCTAAGAGGAGCAGGAAAAAGCAAAAAATTTCAGAATTGCACCTTGCAATGCGGAGAAATTACTGTTTGTGCATTTACAATATTCATTGATTTTTGCCATTGAAAAACGTCCAGAAATGATTGAAGCTACTGACTGAATGAAAGGAGCTGGCATCTCACTCTCTTTGAATCTTCTTTATCATGCTAAGAGGAGCAGGAAAAAGCAAGAAATTTCAGAATTGCACCTTGCAATGCGGAGAAATTACTGTTTGTGCATTTACAATATTCATTGATTTTTGCCATTGAAAAACGTCCAGAAATGATTGAAGCTACTGACTGAATGAAAGGAGCTGGCATCTCACTCTCTTTGAATCTTCTTTATCATGCTAAGAGGAGCAGGAAAAAGCAAAAAATTTCAGAATTGCACCTTGCAATGCGGAGAAATTACTGTTTGTGCATTTACAATATTCATTGATTTTTGCCATTGAAAAACATGTTATTCATATACCAGAAATGTTTGAAGCTACTGACTGAATGAAAGGAGCTGGCACCTCAATCTCTTTGAATCTTCTTTATCATGCTAAGAGGAGCGGGAAAAAGCAAAAAATTTCAGAATTGCACCTTGCAATGCGGAGAAATTACTGTTTGTGCATTTACAATATTCATTGATTTTTGCCATTGAAAAACGTCCAGAAATGATTGAAGGTACTGACTGAATGAAAGGAGCTGGCATCTCACTCTCTTTGAATCTTCTTTATCATGCTAAGAGGAGCAGGAAAAAGCAAAAAATTTCAGAATTGCACCTTGCAATGCGGAGAAATTACTGTTTGTGCATTTACAATATTCATTGATTTTTGCCATTGAAAAACGTCCAGAAATGATTGAAGCTACTGACTGAATGAAAGGAGCTGGCATCTCACTCTCTTTGAATCTTCTTTATCATGCTAAGAGGAGCAGGAAAAAGCAAAAAATTTCAGAATTGCACCTTGCAATGCGGAGAAATTACTGTTTGTGCATTTACAATATTCATTGATTTTTGCCATTGAAAAACATCCAGAAATGATTGAAGCTACTGACTGAATGAAAGGAGCTGGCATCTCACTCTCTTTGAATCTTCTTTATCATGCTAAGAGGAGCAGGAAAAAGCAAAAAATTTCAGAATTGCACCTTGCAATGCGGAGAAATTACTGTTTGTGCATTTACAATATTCATTGATTTTTGCCATTGAAAAACATCATGTTATTCATATACCAGAAATGTTTGAAGCTACTGACTGAATGAAAGGAGCTGGCATCTCACTCTCTTTGAATCTTCTTTATCATGCTAAGAGGAGCAGGAAAAAGCAAAAAATTTCAGAATTGCACCTTGCAATGTGGAGAAATTACTGTTTGTGCATTTACAATATTCATTGATTTTTACCATTGAAAAACGTCCAGAAATGATTGAAGCTACTGACTGAATGAAAGTAGCTGGCATCTCACTCTCTTTGAATCTTCTTTATCATGCTAAGAGGAGCAGGAAAAAGCAAAAAATTTCAGACTTGCACCTTGCAATGCGGAGAAATTACTGTTTGTGCATTTACAATATTCATTGATTTTTGCCATTGAAAAACGTCCAGAATTGATTGAAGCTACTGACTGAATGAAAGGAGCTGGCATCTCACTCTCTTTGAATCTTCTTTATCATGCTAAGAGGAGCAGGAAAAAGCAAAAAATTTCAGAATTGCACCTTGCAATGCGGAGAAATTACTGTTTGTGCATTTACAATATTCATTGATTTTTGCCATTGAAAAACATCATGTTATTCATATACCAGAAATGTTTGAAGCTACTGACTGAATGAAAGGAGCTGGCATCTCACTCTCTTTGAATCTTCTTTATCATGCTAAGAGGAGCAGGAAAAAGCAAAAAATTTCAGAATTGCACCTTGCAATGCGGAGAAATTACTGTTTGTGCATTTACAATATTCATTGATTTTTGCCATTGAAAAACATCATGTTATTCATATACCAGAAATGTTTGAAGCTACTGACTGAATGAAAGGAGCTGGCATCTCACTCTCTTTGAATCTTCTTTATCATGCTAAGAGGAGCAGGAAAAAGCAAAAAATTTCAGAATTGCACCTTGCAATGCGGAGAAATTACTGTTTGTGCATTTACAATATTCATTGATTTTTGCCATTGAAAAACGTCCAGAAATGATTGAAGCTACTGACTGAATGAAAGGAGCTGGCATCTCACTCTCTTTGAATCTTCTTTATCATGCTAAGAGGAGCAGGAAAAAGCAAAAAATTTCAGAATTGCACCTTGCAATGCGGAGAAATTACTGTTTGTGCATTTACAATATTCATTGATTTTTGCCATTGAAAAACGTCCAGAAATTATTGAAGCTACTGACTGAATGAAAGGAGCTGGCATCTCACTCTCTTTGAATCTTCTTTATCATGCTAAGAGGAGCAGGAAAAAGCAAAAAAATTCAGAATTGCACCTTGCAATGCGGAGAAATTACTGTTTGTCCATTTACAATATTCATTGATTTTTGCCATTGAAAAACATGTTATTCATATACCAGAAATGTTTGAAGCTACTGACTGAATGAAAGGAGCTGGCACCTCACTCTTTGAATCTTCTTTATCATGCTAAGAGGAGCAGGAAAAAGCAAAAAATTTCAGAATTGCACCTTGCAATGTGGAGAAATTACTGTTTGTGCATTTACAATATTCATTGATTTTTACCATTGAAAAACGTCCAGAAATGATTGAAGCTACTGACTGAATGAAAGTAGCTGGCATCTCACTCTCTTTGAATCTTCTTTATCATGCTAAGACGAGCAGGAAAAAGCAAAAAATTTCAGACTTGCACCTTGCAATGCGGAGAAATTACTGTTTGTGCATTTACAATATTCATTGATTTTTGCCATTGAAAAACATCATGTTATTCATATAACAGAAATGTTTGAAGCTACTGACTGAATGAAAGGAGCTGGCATCTCACTCTCTTTGAATCTTCTTTATCATGCTAAGAGGAGCAGGAAAAAGCAAAAAATTTCAGAATTGCACCTTGCAATGCGGAGAAATTACTGTTTGTGCATTTACAATATTCATTGATTTTTGCCATTGAAAAACGTCCAGAAATGATTGAAGCTACTGACTGAATGAAAGGAGCTGGCATCTCACTCTCTTTGAATCTTCTTTATCATGCTAAGAGGAGCAGGAAAAAGCAAAAAATTTCAGAATTGCACCTTGCAATGCGGAGAAATTACTGTTTGTGCATTTACAATATTCATTGATTTTTGCCATTGAAAAACGTCCAGAAATGATTGAAGCTACTGACTGAATGAAAGGAGCTGGCATCTCACTCTCTTTGAATCTTCTTTATCATGCTAAGAGGAGCAGGAAAAAGCAAAAAATTTCAGAATTGCACCTTGCAATGCGGAGAATTTACTGTTTGTGCATTTACAATATTCATTGATTTTTGCCATTGAAAAACATGTTATTCATATACCAGAAATGTTTGAAGCTACTGACTGAATGAAAGGAGCTGGCACCTCACTCTCTTTGAATCTTCTTTATCATGCTAAGAGGAGCGGGAAAAAGCAAAAAATTTCAGAATTGCACCTTGCAATGCGGAGAAATTACTGTTTGTGCATTTACAATATTCATTGATTTTTGCCATTCAAAAACGTCCAGAAATGATTGAAGGTACTGACTGAATGAAAGGAGCTGGCATCTCACTCTCTTTGAATCTTCTTTATCATGCTAAGAGGAGCAGGAAAAAGCAAAAAATTTCAGAATTGCACCTTGCAATGCGGAGAAATTACTGTTTGTGCATTTACAAAATTCATTGATTTTTGCCATTGAAAAACGTCCAGAAATGATTGAAGCTACTGACTGAATGAAAGGAGCTGGCATCTCACTCTCTTTGAATCTTCTTTATCATGCTAAGAGGAGCAGGAAAAAGCAAAAAATTTCAGAATTGCACCTTGCAATGCAGAGAAATTACAGTTTGTGCATTTACAATATTCATTGATTTTTGCCATTGAGAAACGTCCAGAAATGATTGAAGCTACTGACTGAATGAAAGGAGCTGGCATCTCACTCTCTTTGAATCTTTATCATGCTAAGAGGAGCAGGAAAAAGCAAAAAATTTCAGAATTGCACCTTGCAATGCGGAGAAATTACTGTTTGTGCATTTACAATATTCATTGATTTTTGCCATTGAAAAACATCATGTTATTCATATACCAGAAATGTTTGAAGCTACTGACTGAATGAAAGGAGCTGGCATCTCACTCTCTTTGAATCTTCTTTATCATGCTAAGAGGAGCAGGAAAAAGCAAAAAATTTCAGAATTGCACCTTGCAATGTGGAGAAATTACTGTTTGTGCATTTACAATATTCATTGATTTTTACCATTGAAAAACGTCCAGAAATGATTGAAGCTACTGACTGAATGAAAGTAGCTGGCATCTCACTCTCTTTGAATCTTCTTTATCATGCTAAGAGGAGCAGGAAAAAGCAAAAAATTTCAGACTTGCACCTTGCAATGCGGAGAAATTACTGTTTGTGCATTTACAATATTCATTGATTTTTGCCATTGAAAAACATCATGTTATTGATATACCAGAAATGTTTGAAGCTACTGACTGAATGAAAGGAGCTGGCATCTCACTCTCTTTGAATCTTCTTTATCATGCTAAGAGGAGCAGGAAAAAGCAAAAAATTTCAGAATTGCACCTTGCAATGCGGAGAAATTACTGTTTGTGCATTTACAATATTCATTGATTTTTGCCATTGAAAAACATCATGTTATTCATATACCAGAAATGTTTGAAGCTACTGACTGAATGAAAGGAGCTGGCATCTCACTCTCTTTGAATCTTCTTTATCATGCTAAGAGGAGCAGGAAAAAGCAAAAAATTTTAGAATTGCACCTTGCAATGTGGAGAAATTACTGTTTGTGCATTTACAATATTCATTGATTTTTACCATTGAAAAACGTCCAGAAATGATTGAAGCTACTGACTGAATGAAAGTAGCTGGCATCTCACTCTCTTTGAATCTTCTTTATCATGCTAAGAGGAGCAGGAAAAAGCAAAAAATTTCAGACTTGCACCTTGCAATGCGGAGAAATTACTGTTTGTGCATTTACAATATTCATTGATTTTTGCCATTGAAAAACATCATGTTATTCATATACCAGAAATGTTTGAAGCTACTGACTGAATGAAAGGAGCTGGCATCTCACTCTCTTTGAATCTTCTTTATCATGCTAAGAGGAGCAGGAAAAAGCAAAAAATTTCAGAATTGCACCTTGCAATGCGGAGAAATTACTGTTTGTGCATTTACAATATTCATTGATTTTTGCCATTGAAAAACGTCCAGAAATGATTGAAGCTACTGACTGAATGAAAGGAGCTGGCATCTCACTCTCTTTGAATCTTCTTTATCATGCTAAGAGGAGCAGGAAAAAGCAAGAAATTTCAGAATTGCACCTTGCAATGCGGAGAAATTACTGTTTGTGCATTTACAATATTCATTGATTTTTGCCATTGAAAAACGTCCAGAAATGATTGAAGCTACTGACTGAATGAAAGGAGCTGGCATCTCACTCTCTTTGAATCTTCTTTATCATGCTAAGAGGAGCAGGAAAAAGCAAAAAATTTCAGAATTGCACCTTGCAATGCGGAGAAATTACTGTTTGTGCATTTACAATATTCATTGATTTTTGCCATTGAAAAACATGTTATTCATATACCAGAAATGTTTGAAGCTACTGACTGAATGAAAGGAGCTGGCACCTCAATCTCTTTGAATCTTCTTTATCATGCTAAGAGGAGCGGGAAAAAGCAAAAAATTTCAGAATTGCACCTTGCAATGCGGAGAAATTACTGTTTGTGCATTTACAATATTCATTGATTTTTGCCATTGAAAAACGTCCAGAAATGATTGAAGGTACTGACTGAATGAAAGGAGCTGGCATCTCACTCTCTTTGAATCTTCTTTATCATGCTAAGAGGAGCAGGAAAAAGCAAAAAATTTCAGAATTGCACCTTGCAATGCGGAGAAATTACTGTTTGTGCATTTACAATATTCATTGATTTTTGCCATTGAAAAACGTCCAGAAATGATTGAAGCTACTGACTGAATGAAAGGAGCTGGCATCTCACTCTCTTTGAATCTTCTTTATCATGCTAAGAGGAGCAGGAAAAAGCAAAAAATTTCAGAATTGCACCTTGCAATGCGGAGAAATTACTGTTTGTGCATTTACAATATTCATTGATTTTTGCCATTGAAAAACATCCAGAAATGATTGAAGCTACTGACTGAATGAAAGGAGCTGGCATCTCACTCTCTTTGAATCTTCTTTATCATGCTAAGAGGAGCAGGAAAAAGCAAAAAATTTCAGAATTGCACCTTGCAATGCGGAGAAATTACTGTTTGTGCATTTACAATATTCATTGATTTTTGCCATTGAAAAACATCATGTTATTCATATACCAGAAATGTTTGAAGCTACTGACTGAATGAAAGGAGCTGGCATCTCACTCTCTTTGAATCTTCTTTATCATGCTAAGAGGAGCAGGAAAAAGCAAAAAATTTCAGAATTGCACCTTGCAATGTGGAGAAATTACTGTTTGTGCATTTACAATATTCATTGATTTTTACCATTGAAAAACGTCCAGAAATGATTGAAGCTACTGACTGAATGAAAGTAGCTGGCATCTCACTCTCTTTGAATCTTCTTTATCATGCTAAGAGGAGCAGGAAAAAGCAAAAAATTTCAGACTTGCACCTTGCAATGCGGAGAAATTACTGTTTGTGCATTTACAATATTCATTGATTTTTGCCATTGAAAAACATCATGTTATTCATATACCAGAAATGTTTGAAGCTACTGACTGAATGAAAGGAGCTGGCATCTCACTCTCTTTGAATCTTCTTTATCATGCTAAGAGGAGCAGGAAAAAGCAAAAAATTTCAGAATTGCACCTTGCAATGCGGAGAAATTACTGTTTGTGCATTTACAATATTCATTGATTTTTGCCATTGAAAAACATAATGTTATTCATATACCAGAAATGTTTGAAGCTACTGACTGAATGAAAGGAGCTGGCATCTCAATCTCTTTGAATCTTCTTTATCATGCTAAGAGGAGCATGAAAAAGCAAAAAATTTCAGAATTGCACCTTGCAATGTGGAGAAATTACTGTTTGTGCATTTACAATATTCATTGATTTTTGCCATTGAAAAACGTCCAGAAATGATTGAAGCTACTGACTGAATGAAAGGAGCTGGCATCTCACTCTCTTTGAATCTTCTTTATCATGCTAAGAGGAGCAGAAAAAAGCAAAAAATTTCAGACTTGCACCTTGCAATGCGGAGAAATTACTGTTTGTGCATTTACAATATTCATTGATTTTTGCCATTGAAAAACATCATGTTATTCATATACCAGAAATGTTTGAAGCTACTGACTGAATGAAAGGAGCTGGCATCTCACTCTCTTTGAATCTTCTTTATCATGCTAAGAGGAGCAGGAAAAAGCAAAAAATTTCAGAATTGCACCTTGCAATGCGGAGAAATTACTGTTTGTGCATTTACAATATTCATTGATTTTTGCCATTGAAAAACGTCCAGAAATGATTGAAGGTACTGACTGAATGAAAGGAGCTGGCATCTCACTCTCTTTGAATCTTCTTTATCATGCTAAGAGGAGCAGGAAAAAGCAAAAAATTTCAGAATTGCAACTTGCAATGCGGAGAAATTACTGTTTGTGCATTTACAATATTCATTGATTTTTGCCATTGAAAAACGTCCAGAAATGATTGAAGCTACTGACTGAATGAAAGGAGCTGGCATCTCACTCTCTTTGAATCTTCTTTATCATGCTAAGTGGAGCAGGAAAAAGCAAAAAATTTCAGAATTGCACCTTGCAATGCGGAGAAATTACAGTTTGTGCATTTACAATATTCATTGATTTTTGCCATTGAAAAACGTCCAGAAATGATTGAAGCTACTGACTGAATGAAAGGAGCTGGCATCTCACTCTCTTTGAATCTTCTTTATCATGCTAAGAGGAGCAGGAAAAAGCAAAAAATTTCAGAATTGCACCTTGCAATGCGGAGAAATTACTGTTTGTGCATTTACAATATTCGTTGATTTTTGCCATTGAAAAACGTCCAGAAATGATTGAAGCTACTGACTGAATGAAAGGAGCTGGCATCTCACTCTCTTTGAATCTTCTTTATCATGCTAAGAGTAGCAGGAAAAAGCAAAAAATTTCAGAATTGCACCTTGCAATGCGGAGAAATTACAGTTTGTGCATTTACAATATTCATTGATTTTTGCCATTGAAAAACGTCCAGAAATGATTGAAGCTACTGACTGAATGAAAGGAGCTGGCATCTCACTCTCTTTGAATCTTCTTTATCATGCTAAGAGGAGCAGGAAAAAGCAAAAAATTTCAGAATTGCACCTTGCAATGCGGAGAATTTACTGTTTGTGCATTTACAATATTCATTGATTTTTGCCATTGAAAAACATGTTATTCATATACCAGAAATGTTTGAAGCTCCTGACTGAATGAAAGGAGCTGGCACCTCACTCTCTTTGAATCTTCTTTATCATGCTAAGAGGAGCAGGAAAAAGCAAAAAATTTCAGAATTGCACCTTGCAATGCGGAGAAATTACTGTTTGTGCATTTACAATATTCATTGATTTTTGCCATTGAAAAACGTCCAGAAATGATTGAAGCTACTGACTGAATGAAAGGAGCTGGCATCTCACTCTCTTTGAATCTTCTTTATCATGCTAAGAGGAGCAGGAAAAAGCAAAAAATTTCAGAATTGCACCTTGCAATGCGGAGAAATTACTGTTTGTGCATTTACAATATTCATTGATTTTTGCCATTGAAAAATGTCCAGAAATGATTGAAGCTACTGACTGAATGAAAGGAGCTGGCATCTCACTCTCTTTGAATCTTCTTTATCATGCTAAGAGGAGCAGGAAAAAGCAAAAAATTTCAGAATTGCGCCTTGCAATGCGGAGAAATTACTGTTTGTGCATTTACAAAATTCATTGATTTTTGCCATTGAAAAACATTATGTTATTCATATACCAGAAATGATTGAAGCTACTGACTGAAGGAAAGGAGCTGGCATATCACTCTCTTTGAATCTTCTTTATCATGCTAAGAGGAGCAGGAAAAAGCAAAAAATTTCAGAATTGCACCTTGCAATGCGGAGAATTTACTGTTTGTGCATTTACAATATTCATTGATTTTTGCCATTGAAAAACGTCCAGAAATTATTGAAGCTACTGACTGAATGAAAGGAGCTGGCATCTCACTCTCTTTGAATCTTCTTTATCATGCTAAGAGGAGCAGGAAAAAGCAAAAAATTTCAGAATTGCACCTTGCAATGCGGAGAAATTACAGTTTGTGCATTTACAATATTCATTGATTTTTGCCATTGAAAAACGTCCAGAAATGATTGAAGCTACTGACTGAATGAAAGGAGCTGGCATCTCACTCTCTTTGAATCTTCTTTATCATGCTAAGAGGAGCAGGAAAAAGCAAAAAATTTCAGAATTGCACCTTGCAATGCGGAGAAATTACTGTTTGTGCATTTACAATATTCGTTGATTTTTGCCATTGAAAAACGTCCAGAAATGATTCAAGCTACTGACTGAATGAAAGGAGCTGGCATCTCACTCTCTTTGAATCTTCTTTATCATGCTAAGAGGAGCAGGAAAAAGCAAAAAATTTCAGAATTGCACCTTGCAATGCGGAGAAATTACTGTTTGTGCATTTACAATATTCATTGATTTTTGCCATTGAAAAACATCATGTTATTCATATACCAGAAATGTTTGAAGCTACTGACTGAATGAAAGGAGCTGGCATCTCACTCTCTTTGAATCTTCTTTATCATGCTAAGAGGAGCAGGAAAAAGCAAAAAATTTCAGAATTGCACCTTGCAATGCGGAGAAATTACTGTTTGTGCATTTACAATATTCATTGATTTTTGCCATTGAAAAACATAATGTTATTCATATACCAGAAATGTTTAAAGCTACTGACTGAATGAAAGGAGCTGGCATCTCAATCTCTTTGAATCTTCTTTATCATGCTAAGAGGAGCATGAAAAAGCAAAAAATTTCAGAATTGCACCTTGCAATGTGGAGAAATTACTGTTTGTGCATTTACAATATTCATTGATTTTTACCATTGAAAAACATCCAGAAATGATTGAAGCTACTGACTGAATGAAAGTAGCTGGCATCTCACTCTCTTTGAATCTTCTTTATCATGCTAAGAGGAGCAGGAAAAAGCAAAAAATTTCAGACTTGCACCTTGCAATGCGGAGAAATTACTGTTTGTGCATTTACAATATTCATTGATTTTTGCCATTGAAAAACATCATGTTATTCATATACCAGAAATGTTTGAAGCTACTGACTGAATGAAAGGAGCTGGCATCTCACTCTCTTTGAATCTTCTTTATCATGCTAAGAGGAGCAGAAAAAAGCAAAAAATTTCAGACTTGCACCTTGCAATGCGGAGAAATTACTGTTTGTGCATTTACAATATTCATTGATTTTTGCCATTGAAAAACATCATGTTATTCATATACCAGAAATGTTTGAAGCTGCTGACTGAATGAAAGGAGCTGGCATCTCACTCTCTTTGAATCTTCTTTATCATGCTAAGAGGAGCAGGAAAAAGCAAAAAATTTCAGAATTGCACCTTGCAATGCGGAGAAATTACTGTTTGTGCATTTACAATATTCATTGTTTTTTGCCATTGAAAAACGTCCAGAAATGATTGAAGGTACTGACTGAATGAAAGGAGCTGGCATCTCACTCTCTTTGAATCTTCTTTATCATGCTAAGAGGAGCAGGAAAAAGCAAAAAATTTCAGAATTGCAACTTGCAATGCGGAGAAATTACTGTTTGTGCATTTACAATATTCATTGATTTTTGCCATTGAAAAACGTCCAGAAATGATTGAAGCTACTGACTGAATGAAAGGAGCTGGCATCTCACTCTCTTTGAATCTTCTTTATCATGCTAAGTGGAGCAGGAAAAAGCAAAAAATTTCAGAATTGCACCTTGCAATGCGGAGAAATTACAGTTTGTGCATTTACAATATTCATTGATTTTTGCCATTGAAAAACGTCCAGAAATGATTGAAGCTACTGACTGAATGAAAGGAGCTGGCATCTCACTCTCTTTGAATCTTCTTTATCATGCTAAGAGGAGCAGGAAAAAGCAAAAAATTTCAGAATTGCACCTTGCAATGCGGAGAAATTATTGTTTGTGCATTTACAATATTCGTTGATTTTTGCCATTGAAAAACGTCCAGAAATGATTGAAGCTACTGACTGAATGAAAGGAGCTGGCATCTCACTCTCTTTGAATCTTCTTTATCATGCTAAGAGGAGCAGGAAAAAGCAAAAAATTTCAGAATTGCACCTTGCAATGCGGAGAAATTACAGTTTGTGCATTTACAATATTCATTGATTTTTGCCATTGAAAAACGTCCAGAAATGATTGAAGCTACTGACTGAATGAAAGGAGCTGGCATCTCACTCTCTTTGAATCTTCTTTATCATGCTAAGAGGAGCAGGAAAAAGCAAAAAATTTCAGAATTGCACCTTGCAATGCGGAGAATTTACTGTTTGTGCATTTACAATATTCATTGATTTTTGCCATTGAAAAACATGTTATTCATATACCAGAAATGTTTGAAGCTCCTGACTGAATGAAAGGAGCTGGCACCTCACTCTCTTTGAATCTTCTTTATCATGCTAAGAGGAGCAGGAAAAAGCAAAAAATTTCAGAATTGCACCTTGCAATGCGGAGAAATTACTGTTTGTGCATTCACAATATTCATTGATTTTTGCCATTGAAAAACGTCCAGAAATGATTGAAGCTACTGACTGAATGAAAGGAGCTGGCATCTCACTCTCTTTGAATCTTCTTTATCATGCTAAGAGGAGCAGGAAAAAGCAAAAAATTTCAGAATTGCACCTTGCAATGCGGAGAAATTACTGTTTGTGCATTTACAATATTCATTGATTTTTGCCATTGAAAAATGTCCAGAAATGATTGAAGCTACTGACTGAATGAAAGGAGCTGGCATCTCACTCTCTTTGAATCTTCTTTATCATGCTAAGAGGAGCAGGAAAAAGCAAAAAATTTCAGAATTGCGCCTTGCAATGCGGAGAAATTACTGTTTGTGCATTTACAAAATTCATTGATTTTTGCCATTGAAAAACATCATGTTATTCATATACCAGAAATGATTGAAGCTACTGACTGAAGGAAAGGAGCTGGCATCTCACTCTCTTTGAATCTTCTTTATCATGCTAAGAGGAGCAGGAAAAAGCAAAAAATTTCAGAATTGCAACTTGCAATGCGGAGAATTTACTGTTTGTGCATTTACAATATTCATTGATTTTTGCCATTGAAAAACGTCCAGAAATGATTGAAGCTACTGACTGAATGAAAGGAGCTGGCATCTCACTCTCTTTGAATCTTCTTTATCATGCTAAGAGGAGCAGGAAAAAGCAAAAAATTTCAGAATTGCACCTTGCAATGCGGAGAAATTACAGTTTGTGCATTTACAATATTCATTGATTTTTGCCATTGAAAAACGTCCAGAAATGATTGAAGCTACTGACTGAATGAAAGGAGCTGGCATCTCACTCTCTTTGAATCTTCTTTATCATGCTAAGAGGAGCAGGAAAAAGCAAAAAATTTCAGACTTGCACCTTGCAATGCGGAGAAATTACTGTTTGTGCATTTACAATATTCATTGATTTTTGCCATTGAAAAACATCATGTTATTCATATACCAGAAATGTTTGAAGCTACTGACTGAATGAAAGGAGCTGGCATCTCACTCTCTTTGAATCTTCTTTATCATGCTAAGAGGAGCAGGAAAAAGCAAAAAATTTCAGAATTGCACCTTGCAATGCGGAGAAATTACTGTTTGTGCATTTACAATATTCATTGATTTTTGCCATTGAAAAACGTCCAGAAATGATTGAAGCTACTGACTGAATGAAAGGAGCTGGCATCTCACTCTCTTTGAATCTTCTTTATCATGCTAAGAGGAGCAGGAAAAAGCAAAAAATTTCAGAATTGCACCTTGCAATGCGGAGAAATTACTGTTTGTGCATTTACAATATTCATTGATTTTTGCCATTGAAAAACGTCCAGAAATGATTGAAGCTACTGACTGAATGAAAGGAGCTGGCATCTCACTCTCTTTGAATCTTCTTTATCATGCTAAGAGGAGCAGGAAAAAGCAAAAAATTTCAGAATTGCACCTTGCAATGCGGAGAAATTACTGTTTGTGCATTTACAATATTCATTGATTTTTGCCATTGAAAAACATGTTATTCATATACCAGAAATGTTTGAAGCTACTGACTGAATGAAAGGAGCTGGCACCTCAATCTCTTTGAATCTTCTTTATCATGCTAAGAGGAGCGGGAAAAAGCAAAAAATTTCAGAATTGCACCTTGCAATGCGGAAAAATTACTGTTTGTGCATTTACAATATTCATTGATTTTTGCCATTGAAAAACGTCCAGAAATGATTGAAGCTACTGACTGAATGAAAGGAGCTGGCATCTCACTCTCTTTGAATCATGCTAAGAGGAGCAGGAAAAAGCAAAAAATTTCAGAATTGCACCTTGCAATGCGGAGAAATTACTGTTTGTGCATTTACAATATTCATTGATTTTTGCCATTGAAAAACATCATGTTATTCATATACCAGAAATGTTTGAAGCTACTGACTGAATGAAAGGAGCTGGCATCTCACTCTCTTTGAATCTTCTTTATCATGCTAAGAGGAGCAGGAAAAAAGCAAAAAATTTTAGAATTGCACCTTGCAATGTGGAGAAATTACTGTTTGTGCATTTAAAATATTCATTGATTTTTACCATTGAAAAACGTCCAGAAATGATTGAAGCTACTGACTGAATGAAAGTAGCTGGCATCTCACTCTCTTTGAATCTTCTTTATCATGCTAAGAGGAGCAGGAAAAAGCAAAAAATTTCAGACTTGCACCTTGCAATGCGGAGAAATTACTGTTTGTGCATTTACAATATTCATTGATTTTTGCCATTGAAAAACATCATGTTATTCATATACCAGAAATGTTTGAAGCTACTGACTGAATGAAAGGAGCTGGCATCTCACTCTCTTTGAATCTTCTTTATCATGCTAAGAGGAGCAGGAAAAAGCAAAAAATTTCAGAATTGCACCTTGCAATGCGGAGAAATTACTGTTTGTGCATTTACAATATTCATTGATTTTTGCCATTGAAAAACGTCCAGAAATGATTGAAGCTACTGACTGAATGAAAGGAGCTGGCATCTCACTCTCTTTGAATCTTCTTTATCATGCTAAGAGGAGCAGGAAAAAGCAAAAAATTTCAGAATTGCACCTTGCAATGCGGAGAAATTACTGTTTGTGCATTTACAATATTCATTGATTTTTGCCATTGAAAAACGTCCAGAAATGATTGAAGCTACTGACTGAATGAAAGGAGCTGGCATCTCACTCTCTTTGAATCTTCTTTATCATGCTAAGAGGAGCAGGAAAAAGCAAAAAATTTCAGAATTGCACCTTGCAATGCGGAGAAATTACTGTTTGTGCATTTACAATATTCATTGATTTTTGCCATTGAAAAACATGTTATTCATATACCAGAAATGTTTGAAGCTACTGACTGAATGAAAGGAGCTGGCACCTCAATCTCTTTGAATCTTCTTTATCATGCTAAGAGGAGCGGGAAAAAGCAAAAAATTTCAGAATTGCACCTTGCAATGCGGAGAAATTACTGTTTGTGCATTTACAATATTCATTGATTTTTGCCATTGAAAAACGTCCAGAAATGATTGAAGGTACTGACTGAATGAAAGGAGCTGGCATCTCACTCTCTTTGAATCTTCTTTATCATGCTAAGAGGAGCAGGAAAAAGCAAAAAATTTCAGAATTGCACCTTGCAATGCGGAGAAATTACTGTTTGTGCATTTACAATATTCATTGATTTTTGCCATTGAAAAACGTCCAGAAATGATTGAAGCTACTGACTGAATGAAAGGAGCTGGCATCTCACTCTCTTTGAATCTTCTTTATCATGCTAAGAGGAGCAGGAAAAAGCAAAAAATTTCAGAATTGCACCTTGCAATGCGGAGAAATTACTGTTTGTGCATTTACAATATTCATTGATTTTTGCCATTGAAAAACATCCAGAAATGATTGAAGCTACTGACTGAATGAAAGGAGCTGGCATCTCACTCTCTTTGAATCTTCTTTATCATGCTAAGAGGAGCAGGAAAAAGCAAAAAATTTCAGAATTGCACCTTGCAATGCGGAGAAATTACTGTTTGTGCATTTACAATATTCATTGATTTTTGCCATTGAAAAACATCATGTTATTCATATACCAGAAATGTTTGAAGCTACTGACTGAATGAAAGGAGCTGGCATCTCACTCTCTTTGAATCTTCTTTATCATGCTAAGAGGAGCAGGAAAAAGCAAAAAATTTCAGAATTGCACCTTGCAATGTGGAGAAATTACTGTTTGTGCATTTACAATATTCATTGATTTTTACCATTGAAAAACGTCCAGAAATGATTGAAGCTACTGACTGAATGAAAGTAGCTGGCATCTCACTCTCTTTGAATCTTCTTTATCATGCTAAGAGGAGCAGGAAAAAGCAAAAAATTTCAGACTTGCACCTTGCAATGCGGAGAAATTACTGTTTGTGCATTTACAATATTCATTAATTTTTGCCATTGAAAAACATCATGTTATTCATATACCAGAAATGTTTGAAGCTACTGACTGAATGAAAGGAGCTGGCATCTCACTCTCTTTGAATCTTCTTTATCATGCTAAGAGGAGCAGAAAAAAGCAAAAAATTTCAGACTTGCACCTTGCAATGCGGAGAAATTACTGTTTGTGCATTTACAATATTCATTGATTTTTGCCATTGAAAAACATCATGTTATTCATATACCAGAAATGTTTGAAGCTACTGACTGAATGAAAGGAGCTGGCATCTCACTCTCTTTGAATCTTCTTTATCATGCTAAGAGGAGCAGGAAAAAGCAAAAAATTTCAGAATTGCACCTTGCAATGCGGAGAAATTACTGTTTTGCATTTACAATATTCATTGATTTTTGCCATTGAAAAACGTCCAGAAATGATTGAAGGTACTGACTGAATGAAAGGAGCTGGCATCTCACTCTCTTTGAATCTTCTTTATCATGCTAAGAGGAGCAGGAAAAAGCAAAAAATTTCAGAATTGCAACTTGCAATGCGGAGAAATTACTGTTTGTGCATTTACAATATTCATTGATTTTTGCCATTGAAAAACGTCCAGAAATGATTGAAGCTACTGACTGAATGAAAGGAGCTGGCATCTCACTCTCTTTGAATCTTCTTTATCATGCTAAGTGGAGCAGGAAAAAGCAAAAAATTTCAGAATTGCACCTTGCAATGCGGAGAAATTACAGTTTGTGCATTTACAATATTCATTGATTTTTGCCATTGAAAAACGTCCAGAAATGATTGAAGCTACTGACTGAATGAAAGGAGCTGGCATCTCACTCTCTTTGAATCTTCTTTATCATGCTAAGAGGAGCAGGAAAAAGCAAAAAATTTCAGAATTGCACCTTGCAATGCGGAGAAATTACTGTTTGTGCATTTACAATATTCGTTGATTTTTGCCATTGAAAAACGTCCAGAAATGATTGAAGCTACTGACTGAATGAAAGGAGCTGGCATCTCACTCTCTTTGAATCTTCTTTATCATGCTAAGAGGAGCAGGAAAAAGCAAAAAATTTCAGAATTGCACCTTGCAATGCGGAGAAATTACAGTTTGTGCATTTACAATATTCATTGATTTTTGCCATTGAAAAACGTCCAGAAATGATTGAAGCTACTGACTGAATGAAAGGAGCTGGCATCTCACTCTCTTTGAATCTTCTTTATCATGCTAAGAGGAGCAGGAAAAAGCAAAAAATTTCAGAATTGCACCTTGCAATGCGGAGAATTTACTGTTTGTGCATTTACAATATTCATTGATTTTTGCCATTGAAAAACATGTTATTCATATACCAGAAATGTTTGAAGCTCCTGACTGAATGAAAGGAGCTGGCATCTCACTCTCTTTGAATCTTCTTTATCATGCTAAGAGGAGCAGGAAAAAGCAAAAAATTTCAGAATTGCACCTTGCAATGCGGAGAAATTACTGTTTGTGCATTTACAATATTCATTGATTTTTGCCATTGAAAAACGTCCAGAAATGATTGAAGCTACTGACTGAATGAAAGGAGCTGGCATCTCACTCTCTTTGAATCTTCTTTATCATGCTAAGAGGAGCAGGAAAAAGCAAAAAATTTCAGAATTGCACCTTGCAATGCGGAGAAATTACTGTTTGTGCATTTACAATATTCATTGATTTTTGCCATTGAAAAATGTCCAGAAATGATTGAAGCTACTGACTGAATGAAAGGAGCTGGCATCTCACTCTCTTTGAATCTTCTTTATCATGCTAAGAGGAGCAGGAAAAAGCAAAAAATTTCAGAATTGCGCCTTGCAATGCGGAGAAATTACTGTTTGTGCATTTACAAAATTCATTGATTTTTGCCATTGAAAAACATCATGTTATTCATATACCAGAAATGATTGAAGCTACTGACTGAATGAAAGGAGCTGGCATCTCACTCTCTTTGAATCTTCTTTATCATGCTAAGAGGAGCAGGAAAAAGCAAAAAATTTCAGAATTGCACCTTGCAATGCGGAGAAATTACTGTTTGTGCATTTACAATATTCATTGATTTTTGCCATTGAAAAACATCCAGAAATGATTGAAGCTACTGACTGAATGAAAGGAGCTGGCATCTCACTCTCTTTGAATCTTCTTTATCATGCTAAGAGGAGCAGGAAAAAGCAAAAAATTTCAGAATTGCACCTTGCAATGCGGAGAAATTACTGTTTGTGCATTTACAATATTCATTGATTTTTGCCATTGAAAAACATCATTTTATTCATATACCAGAAATGTTTGAAGCTACTGACTGAATGAAAGGAGCTGGCATCTCACTCTCTTTGAATCTTCTTTATCATGCTAAGAGGAGCAGGAAAAAGCAAAAAATTTCAGAATTGCACCTTGCAATGTGGAGAAATTACTGTTTGTGCATTTACAATATTCATTGATTTTTACCATTAAAAAACGTCCAGAAATGATTGAAGCTACTGACTGAATGAAAGTAGCTGGCATCTCACTCTCTTTGAATCTTCTTTATCATGCTAAGAGGAGCAGGAAAAAGCAAAAAATTTCAGACTTGCACCTTGCAATGCGGAGAAATTACTGTTTGTGCATTTACAATATTCATTAATTTTTGCCATTGAAAAACATCATGTTATTCATATACCAGAAATGTTTGAAGCTACTGACTGAATGAAAGGAGCTGGCATCTCACTCTCTTTGAATCTTCTTTATCATGCTAAGAGGAGCAGAAAAAAGCAAAAAATTTCAGACTTGCACCTTGCAATGCGGAGAAATTACTGTTTGTGCATTTACAATATTCATTGATTTTTGCCATTGAAAAACATCATGTTATTCATATACCAGAAATGTTTGAAGCTACTGACTGAATGAAAGGAGCTGGCATCTCACTCTCTTTGAATCTTCTTTATCATGCTAAGAGGAGCAGGAAAAAGCAAAAAATTTCAGAATTGCACCTTGCAATGCGGAGAAATTACTGTTTGTGCATTTACAATATTCATTGATTTTTGCCATTGAAAAACGTCCAGAAATGATTGAAGGTACTGACTGAATGAAAGGAGCTGGCATCTCACTCTCTTTGAATCTTCTTTATCATGCTAAGAGGAGCAGGAAAAAGCAAAAAATTTCAGAATTGCACCTTGCAATGCGGAGAAATTACTGTTTGTGCATTTACAATATTCATTGATTTTTGCCATTGAAAAACGTCCAGAAATGATTGAAGCTACTGACTGAATGAAAGGAGCTGGCATCTCACTCTCTTTGAATCTTCTTTATCATGCTAAGTGGAGCAGGAAAAAGCAAAAAATTTCAGAATTGCACCTTGCAATGCGGAGAAATTACAGTTTGTGCATTTACAATATTCATTGATTTTTGCCATTGAAAAACGTCCAGAAATGATTGAAGCTACTGACTGAATGAAAGGAGCTGGCATCTCACTCTCTTTGAATCTTCTTTATCATGCTAAGAGGAGCAGGAAAAAGCAAAAAATTTCAGAATTGCACCTTGCAATGCGGAGAAATTACTGTTTGTGCATTTACAATATTCGTTGATTTTTGCCATTGAAAAACGTCCAGAAATGATTGAAGCTACTGAATGAATGAAAGGAGCTGGCATCTCACTCTCTTTGAATCTTCTTTATCATGCTAAGAGGAGCAGGAAAAAGCAAAAAATTTCAGAATTGCACCTTGCAATGCGGAGAAATTACAGTTTGTGCATTTACAATATTCATTGATTTTTGCCATTGAAAAACGTCCAGAAATGATTGAAGCTACTGACTGAATGAAAGGAGCTGGCATCTCACTCTCTTTGAATCTTCTTTATCATGCTAAGAGGAGCAGGAAAAAGCAAAAAATTTCAGAATTGCACCTTGCAATGCGGAGAATTTACTGTTTGTGCATTTAAAATATTCATTGATTTTTGCCATTGAAAAACATGTTATTCATATACCAGAAATGTTTGAAGCTCCTGACTGAATGAAAGGAGCTGGCACCTCACTCTCTTTGAATCTTCTTTATCATGCTAAGAGGAGCAGGAAAAAGCAAAAAATTTCAGAATTGCACCTTGCAATGCGGAGAAATTACTGTTTGTGCATTTACAATATTCATTGATTTTTGCCATTGAAAAACGTCCAGAAATGATTGAAGCTACTGACTGAATGAAAGGAGCTGGCATCTCACTCTCTTTGAATCTTCTTTATCATGCTAAGAGGAGCAGGAAAAAGCAAAAAATTTCAGAATTGCACCTTGCAATGCGGAGAAATTACTGTTTGTGCATTTACAATATTCATTGATTTTTGCCATTGAAAAATGTCCAGAAATGATTGAAGCTACTGACTGAATGAAAGGAGCTGGCATCTCACTCTCTTTGAATCTTCTTTATCATGCTAAGAGGAGCAGGAAAAAGCAAAAAATTTCAGAATTGCGCCTTGCAATGCGGAGAAATTACTGTTTGTGCATTTACAAAATTCATTGATTTTTGCCATTGAAAAACATCATGTTATTCATATACCAGAAATGATTGAAGCTACTGACTGAAGGAAAGGAGCTGGCATCTCACTCTCTTTGAATCTTCTTTATCATGCTAAGAGGAGCAGGAAAAAGCAAAAAATTTCAGAATTGCACCTTGCAATGCGGAGAATTTACTGTTTGTGCATTTACAATATTCATTGATTTTTGCCATTGAAAAACGTCCAGAAATTATTGAAGCTACTGACTGAATGAAAGGAGCTGGCATCTCACTCTCTTTGAATCTTCTTTATCATGCTAAGAGGAGCAGGAAAAAGCAAAAAATTTCAGAATTGCACCTTGCAATGCGGAGAAATTACAGTTTGTGCATTTACAATATTCATTGATTTTTGCCATTGAAAAACGTCCAGAAATGATTGAAGCTACTGACTGAATGAAAGGAGCTGGCATCTCACTCTCTTTGAATCTTCTTTATCATGCTAAGAGGAGCAGGAAAAAGCAAAAAATTTCAGAATTGCACCTTGCAATGCGGAGAAATTACTGTTTGTGCATTTACAATATTCGTTGATTTTTGCCATTGAAAAACGTCCAGAAATGATTGAAGCTACTGACTGAATGAAAGGAGCTGGCATCTCACTCTCTTTGAATCTTCTTTATCATGCTAAGAGGAGCAGGAAAAAGCAAAAAATTTCAGAATTGCACCTTGCAATGCGGAGAAATTACTGTTTGTGCATTTACAATATTCATTGATTTTTGCCATTGAAAAACATCATGTTATTCATATACCAGAAATGTTTGAAGCTACTGACTGAATGAAAGGAGCTGGCATCTCACTCTCTTTGAATCTTCTTTATCATGCTAAGAGGAGCAGGAAAAAGCAAAAAATTTCAGAATTGCAGCTTGCAATGCGGAGAAATTACTGTTTGTGCATTTACAATATTCATTGATTTTTGCCATTGAAAAACATAATGTTATTCATATACCAGAAATGTTTGAAGCTACTGACTGAATGAAAGGAGCTGGCATCTCAATCTCTTTGAATCTTCTTTATCATGCTAAGAGGAGCATGAAAAAGCAAAAAATTTCAGAATTGCACCTTGCAATGTCGAGGAATTACTGTTTGTGCATTTACAATATTCATTGATTTTTACCATTGAAAAACGTCCAGAAATGATTGAAGCTACTGACTGAATGAAAGTAGCTGGCATCTCACTCTCTTTGAATCTTCTTTATCATGCTAAGAGGAGCAGGAAAAAGCAAAAAATTTCAGACTTGCACCTTGCAATGCGGAGAAATTACTGTTTGTGCATTTACAATATTCATTGATTTTTGCCATTGAAAAACATCATGTTATTCATATACCAGAAATGTTTGAAGCTACTGACTGAATGAAAGGAGCTGGCATCTCACTCTCTTTGAATCTTCTTTATCATGCTAAGAGGAGCAGAAAAAAGCAAAAAATTTCAGACTTGCACCTTGCAATGCGGAGAAATTACTGTTTGTGCATTTACAATATTCATTGATTTTTGCCATTGAAAAACATCATGTTATTCATATACCAGAAATGTTTGAAGCTACTGACTGAATGAAAGGAGCTGGAATCTCACTCTCTTTGAATCTTCTTTATCATGCTAAGAGGAGCAGGAAAAAGCAAAAAATTTCAGAATTGCACCTTGCAATGCGGAGAAATTACTGTTTGTGCATTTACAATATTCATTGATTTTTGCCATTGAAAAACGTCCAGAAATGATTGAAGGTACTGACTGAATGAAAGGAGCTGGCATCTCACTCTCTTTGAATCTTCTTTATCATGCTAAGAGGAGCAGGAAAAAGCAAAAAATTTCAGAATTGCAACTTGCAATGCGGAGAAATTACTGTTTGTGCATTTACAATATTCATTGATTTTTGCCATTGAAAAACGTCCAGAAATGATTGAAGCTACTGACTGAATGAAAGGAGCTGGCATCTCACTCTCTTTGAATCTTCTTTATCATGCTAAGTGGAGCAGGAAAAAGCAAAAAATTTCAGAATTGCACCTTGCAATGCGGAGAAATTACAGTTTGTGCATTTACAATATTCATTGATTTTTGCCATTGAAAAACGTCCAGAAATGATTGAAGCTACTGACTGAATGAAAGGAGCTGGCATCTCACTCTCTTTGAATCTTCTTTATCATGCTAAGAGGAGCAGGAAAAAGCAAAAAATTTCAGAATTGCACCTTGCAATGCGGAGAAATTACTGTTTGTGCATTTACAATATTCGTTGATTTTTGCCATTGAAAAACGTCCAGAAATGATTGAAGCTACTGACTGAATGAAAGGAGCTGGCATCTCACTCTCTTTGAATCTTCTTTATCATGCTAAGAGGAGCAGGAAAAAGCAAAAAATTTCAGAATTGCACCTTGCAATGCGGAGAAATTACAGTTTGTGCATTTACAATATTCATTGATTTTTGCCATTGAAAAACATCCAGAAATGATTGAAGCTACTGACTGAATGAAAGGAGCTGGCATCTCACTCTCTTTGAATCTTCTTTATCATGCTAAGAGGAGCAGGAAAAAGCAAAAAATTTCAGAATTGCACCTTGCAATGCGGAGAATTTACTGTTTGTGCATTTACAATATTCATTGATTTTTGCCATTGAAAAACATGTTATTCATATACCAGAAATGTTTGAAGCTCCTGACTGAATGAAAGGAGCTGGCACCTCACTCTCTTTGAATCTTCTTTATCATGCTAAGAGGAGCAGGAAAAAGCAAAAAATTTCAGAATTGCACCTTGCAATGCGGAGAAATTACTGTTTGTGCATTTACAATATTCATTGATTTTTGCCATTGAAAAACGTCCAGAAATGATTGAAGCTACTGACTGAATGAAAGGAGCTGGCATCTCACTCTCTTTGAATCTTCTTTATCATGCTAAGAGGAGCAGGAAAAAGCAAAAAATTTCAGAATTGCACCTTGCAATGCGGAGAAATTACTGTTTGTGCATTTACAATATTCATTGATTTTTGCCATTGAAAAATGTCCAGAAATGATTGAAGCTACTGACTGAATGAAAGGAGCTGGCATCTCACTCTCTTTGAATCTTCTTTATCATGCTAAGAGGAGCAGGAAAAAGCAAAAAATTTCAGAATTGCGCCTTGCAATGCGAAGAAATTACTGTTTGTGCATTTACAAAATTCATTGATTTTTGCCATTGAAAAACATCATGTTATTCATATACCAGAAATGATTGAAGCTACTGACTGAAGGAAAGGAGCTGGCATCTCACTCTCTTTGAATCTTCTTTATCATGCTAAGAGGAGCAGGAAAAAGCAAAAAATTTCAGAATTGCACCTTGCAATGCGGAGAATTTACTGTTTGTGCATTTACAATATTCATTGATTTTTGCCATTGAAAAACGTCCAGAAATTATTGAAGCTACTGACTGAATGAAAGGAGCTGGCATCTCACTCTCTTTGAATCTTCTTTATCATGCTAAGAGGAGCAGGAAAAAGCAAAAAATTTCAGAATTGCACCTTTCAATGCGGAGAAATTACAGTTTGTGCATTTACAATATTCATTGATTTTTGCCATTGAAAAACGTCCAGAAATGATTGAAGCTACTGACTGAATGAAAGGAGCTGGCATCTCACTCTCTTTGAATCTTCTTTATCATGCTAAGAGGAGCAGGAAAAAGCAAAAAATTTCAGAATTGCACCTTGCAATGCGGAGAAATTACTGTTTGTGCATTTACAATATTCGTTGATTTTTGCCATTGAAAAACGTCCAGAAATGATTGAAGCTACTGACTGAATGAAAGGAGCTGGCATCTCACTCTCTTTGAATCTTCTTTATCATGCTAAGAGGAGCAGGAAAAAGCAAAAAATTTCAGAATTGCACCTTGCAATGCGGAGAAATTACTGTTTGTGCATTTTCAATATTCATTGATTTTTGCCATTGAAAAACATCATGTTATTCATATACCAGAAATGTTTGAAGCTACTGACTGAATGAAAGGAGCTGGCATCTCACTCTCTTTGAATCTTCTTTATCATGCTAAGAGGAGCAGGAAAAAGCAAAAAATTTCAGAATTGCACCTTGCAATGCGGAGAAATTACTGTTTGTGCATTTACAATATTCATTGATTTTTGCCATTGAAAAACATAATGTTATTCATATACCAGAAATGTTTGAAGATACTGACTGAATGAAAGGAGCTGGCATCTCAATCTCTTTGAATCTTCTTTATCATGCTAAGAGGAGCATGAAAAAGCAAAAAATTTCAGAATTGCACCTTGCAATGTGGAGAAATTACTGTTTGTGCATTTACAATATTCATTGATTTTTACCATTGAAAAACGTCCAGAAATGATTGAAGCTACTGACTGAATGAAAGTAGCTGGCATCTCACTCTCTTTGAATCTTCTTTATCATGCTAAGAGGAGCAGGAAAAAGCAAAAAATTTCAGACTTGCACCTTGCAATGCGGAGAAATTACTGTTTGTGCATTTACAATATTCATTGATTTTTGCCATTGAAAAACATCATGTTATTCATATACCAGAAATGTTTGAAGCTACTGACTGAATGAAAGGAGCTGGCATCTCACTCTCTTTGAATCTTCTTTATCATGCTAAGAGGAACAGAAAAAAGCAAAAAATTTCAGACTTGCACCTTGCAATGCGGAGAAATTACTGTTTGTGCATTTACAATATTCATTGATTTTTGCCATTGAAAAACATCATGTTATTCATATACCAGAAATGTTTGAAGCTACTGACTGAATGAAAGGAGCTGGCATCTCACTCTCTTTGAATCTTCTTTATCATGCTAAGAGGAGCAGGAAAAAGCAAAAAATTTCAGAATTGCACCTTGCAATGCGGAGAAATTACTGTTTGTGCATTTACAATATTCATTGATTTTTGCCATTGAAAAACGTCCAGAAATGATTGAAGGTACTGACTGAATGAAAGGAGCTGGCATCTCACTCTCTTTGAATCTTCTTTATCATGCTAAGAGGAGCAGGAAAAAGCAAAAAATTTCAGAATTGCAACTTGCAATGCGGAGAAATTACTGTTTGTGCATTTACAATATTCATTGATTTTTGCCATTGAAAAACGTCCAGAAATGATTGAAGCTACTGACTGAATGAAAGGAGCTGGCATCTCACTCTCTTTGAATCTTCTTTATCATGCTAAGTGGAGCAGGAAAAAGCAAAAAATTTCAGAATTGCACCTTGCAATGCGGAGAAATTACAGTTTCTGCATTTACAATATTCATTGATTTTTGCCATTGAAAAACGTTGAGAAATGATTGAAGCTACTGACTGAATGAAAGGAGCTGGCATCTCACTCTCTTTGAATCTTCTTTATCATGCTAAGAGGAGCAGGAAAAAGCAAAAAATTTCAGAATTGCACCTTGCAATGCGGAGAAATTACTGTTTGTGCATTTACAATATTCGTTGATTTTTGCCATTGAAAAACGTCCAGAAATGATTGAAGCTACTGACTGAATGAAAGGAGCTGGCATCTCACTCTCTTTGAATCTTCTTTATCATGCTAAGAGGAGCAGGAAAAAGCAAAAAATTTCAGAATTGCACCTTGCAATGCGGAGAAATTACAGTTTGTGCATTTACAATATTCATTGATTTTTGCCATTGAAAAACGTCCAGAAATGATTGAAGCTACTGACTGAATGAAAGGAGCTGGCATCTCACTCTCTTTGAATCTTCTTTATCATGCTAAGAGGAGCAGGAAAAAGCAAAAAATTTCAGAATTGCGCCTTGCAATGCGGAGAAATTACTGTTTGTGCATTTACAAAATTCATTGATTTTTGCCATTGAAAAACATCATGTTATTCATATACCAGAAATGATTGAAGCTACTGACTGAAGGAAAGGAGCTGGCATCTCACTCTCTTTGAATCTTCTTTATCATGCTAAGAGGAGCAGGAAAAAGCAAAAAATTTCAGAATTGCAACTTGCAATGCGGAGAATTTACTGTTTGTGCATTTACAATATTCATTGATTTTTGCCATTGAAAAACGTCCAGAAATAATTGAAGCTACTGACTGAATGAAAGGAGCTGGCATCTCACTCTCTTTGAATCTTCTTTATCATGCTAAGAGGAGCAGGAAAAAGCAAAAAATTTCAGAATTGCACCTTGCAATGCGGAGAAATTACAGTTTGTGCATTTACAATATTCATTGATTTTTGCCATTGAAAAACGTCCAGAAATGATTGAAGCTACTGACTGAATGAAAGGAGCTGGCATCTCACTCTCTTTGAATCTTCTTTATCATGCTAAGAGGAGCAGGAAAAAGCAAGAAATTTCAGAATTGCACCTTGCAATGCGGAGAAATTACTGTTTGTGCATTTACAATATTCGTTGATTTTTGCCATTGAAAAACGTCCAGAAATGATTGAAGCTACTGACTGAATGAAAGGAGCTGGCATCTCACTCTCTTTGAATCTTCTTTATCATGCTAAGAGGAGCAGGAAAAAGCAAAAAATTTCAGAATTGCACCTTGTAATGCGGAGAAATTACAGTTTGTGCATTTACAATATTCATTGATTTTTGCCATTGAAAAACGTCCAGAAATGATTGAAGCTACTGACTGAATGAAAGGAGCTGGCATCTCACTCTCTTTGAATCTTCTTTATCATGCTAAGAGGAGCAGGAAAAAGCAAAAAATTTCAGAATTGCACCTTGCAATGCGGAGAAATTACTGTTTGTGCATTTACAATATTCATTGATTTTTGCCATTGAAAAACATGTTATTCATATACCAGAAATGTTTGAAGCTCCTGACTGAATGAAAGGAGCTGGCACCTCACTCTCTTTGAATCTTCTTTATCATGCTAAGAGGAGCAGGAAAAAGCAAAAAATTTCAGAATTGCACCTTGCAATGCGGAGAAATTACTGTTTGTGCATTTACAATATTCATTGATTTTTGCCATTGAAAAACGTCCAGAAATGATTGTAGCTACTGACTGAATGAAAGGAGCTGGCATCTCACTCTCTTTGAATCTTCTTTATCATGCTAAGAGGAGCAGGAAAAAGCAAAAAATTTCAGAATTGCACCTTGCAATGCGGAGAAATTACTGTTTGTGCATTTACAATATTCATTGATTTTTGCCACTGAAAAATGTCCAGAAATGATTGAAGCTACTGACTGAATGAAAGGAGCTGGCATCTCACTCTCTTTGAATCTTCTTTATCATGCTAAGAGGAGCAGGAAAAAGCAAAAAATTTCAGAATTGCGCCTTGCAATGCGGAGAAATTACTGTTTGTGCATTTACAAAATTCATTGATTTTTGCCATTGAAAAACATCATGTTATTCATATACCAGAAATGATTGAAGCTACTGACTGAAGGAAAGGAGCTGGCATCTCACTCTCTTTGAATCTTCTTTATCATGCTAAGAGGAGCAGGAAAAAGCAAAAAATTTCAGAATTGCACCTTGCAATGCGGAGAAATTACTGTTTGTGCATTTACAATATTCATTGATTTTTGCGATTGAAAAACATCATGTTATTCATATACCAGAAATGATTGAAGCTACTGACTGAATGAAAGGAGCTGGCATCTCACTCTCTTTGAATCTTCTTTATCATGCTAAGAGGAGCAGGAAAAAGCAAAAAATTTCAGAATTGCACCTTGCAATGCGGAGAAATTACAGTTTGTGCATTTACAATATTCATTGATTTTTGCCATTGAAAAACGTCCAGAAATGATTGAAGCTACTGACTGAATGAAAGGAGCTGGCATCTCACTCTCTTTGAATCTTCTTTATCATGCTAAGAGGAGCAGGAAAAAGCAAAAAATTTCAGAATTGCACCTTGCAATGCGGAGAAATTACTGTTTGTGCATTTACAATATTCATTGATTTTTGCCATTGAAAAACGTCCAGAAATGATTGAAGGTACTGACTGAATGAAAGGAGCTGGCATCTCACTCTCTTTGAATCTTCTTTATCATGCTAAGAGGAGCAGGAAAAAGCAAAAAATTTCAGAATTGCACCTTGCAATGCGGAGAAATTACTGTTTGTGCATTTACAATATTCATTGATTTTTGCCATTGAAAAACGTCCAGAAATGATTGAAGCTACTGACTGAATGAAAGGAGCTGGCATCTCACTCTCTTTGAATCTTCTTTATCATGCTAAGAGGAGCAGGAAAAAGCAAAAAATTTCAGAATTGCACCTTGCAATGCGGAGAAATTACTGTTTGTGCATTTACAATATTCATTGATTTTTGCCATTGAAAAATGTCCAGAAATGATTGAAGCTACTGACTGAATGAAAGGAGCTGGCATCTCACTCTCTTTGAATCTTCTTTATCATGCTAAGAGGAGCAGGAAAAAGCAAAAAATTTCAGAATTGCGCCTTGCAATGCGGAGAAATTACTGTTTGTGCATTTACAAAATTCATTGATTTTTGCCATTGAAAAACATCATGTTATTCATATACCAGAAATGATTGAAGCTACTGACTGAAGGAAAGGATCTGGCATCTCACTCTCTTTGAATCTTCTTTATCATGCTTAGAGGAGCAGGAAAAAGCAAAAAATTTCAGAATTGCACCTTGCAATGCGGAGAAATTACTGTTTGTGCATTTACAATATTCATTGATTTTTGCCATTGAAAAACGTCCAGAAATGATTGAAGCTACTGACTGAATGAAAGGAGCTGGCATCTCACTCTCTTTGAATCTTCTTTATCATGCTAAGAGGAGCAGGAAAAAGCAAAAAATTTCAGAATTGCACCTTGCAATGCGGAGAAATTACTGTTTGTGCATTTACAATATTCATTGATTTTTGCTATTGAAAAACATCATGTTATTCATATACCAGAAATGATTGAAGCTACTGACTGAATGAAAGGAGCTGGCATCTCACTCTCTTTGAATCTTCTTTATCATGCTAAGAGGAGCAGGAAAAAGCAAAAAATTTCAGAATTGCACCTTGCAATGCGGAGAAATTACAGTTTGTGCATTTACAATATTCATTGATTTTTGCCATTGAAAAACGTCCAGAAATGATTGAAGCTACTGACTGAATGAAAGGAGCTGGCATCTCACTCTCTTTGAATCTTCTTTATCATGCTAAGAGGAGCAGGAAAAAGCAAAAAATTTCAGAATTGCACCTTGCAATGCGGAGAAATTACTGTTTGTGCATTTACAATATTCATTGATTTTTGCCATTGAAAAACGTCCAGAAATGATTGAAGGTACTGACTGAATGAAAGGAGCTGGCATCTCACTCTCTTTGAATCTTCTTTATCATGCTAAGAGGAGCAGGAAAAAGCAAAAAATTTCAGAATGCACCTTGCAATGCGGAGAAATTACTGTTTGTGCATTTACAATATTCATTGATTTTTGCCATTGAAAAACGTCCAGAAATGATTGAAGCTACTGACTGAATGAAAGGAGCTGGCATCTCACTCTCTTTGAATCTTCTTTATCATGCTAAGAGGAGCAGGAAAAAGCAAAAAATTTCAGAATTGCACCTTGCAATGCGGAGAAATTACTGTTTGTGCATTTACAATATTCATTGATTTTTGCCATTGAAAAATGTCCAGAAATGATTGAAGCTACTGACTGAATGAAAGGAGCTGGCATCTCACTCTCTTTGAATCTTCTTTATCATGCTAAGAGGAGCAGGAAAAAGCAAAAAATTTCAGAATTGCGCCTTGCAATGCGGAGAAATTACTGTTTGTGCATTTACAAAATTCATTGATTTTTGCCATTGAAAAACATCATGTTATTCATATACCAGAAATGATTGAAGCTACTGACTGAAGGAAAGGATCTGGCATCTCACTCTCTTTGAATCTTCTTTATCATGCTAAGAGGAGCAGGAAAAAGTAAAAAATTTCAGAATTGCACCTTGCAATGCGGAGAAATTACTGTTTGTGCATTTACAATATTCATTGATTTTTGCCATTGAAAAACGTCCAGAAATGATTGAAGCTACTGACTGAATGAAAGGAGCTGGCATCTCACTCTCTTTGAATCTTCTTTATCATGCTAAGAGGAGCAGGAAAAAGCAAAAAATTTCAGAATTGCACCTTGCAATGCGGAGAAATTACTGTTTGTGCATTTACAATATTCAGTGATTTTTGCGATTGAAAAACATCATGTTATTCATATACCAGAAATGATTGAAGCTACTGACTGAATGAAAGGAGCTGGCATCTCACTCTCTTTGAATCTTCTTTATCATGCTAAGAGGAGCAGGAAAAAGTAAAAAATTTCAGAATTGCACCTTGCAATGCGGAGAAATTACTGTTTGTGCATTTACAATATTCAATGATTTTTGCCATTGAAAAACGTCCAGAAATGATTGAAGCTACTGACTGAATGAAATGAGCTGGCATCTCACTCTCTTTGAATCTTGTTTATCATGCTAAGAGGAGCAGGAAAAAGCAAAAAATTTCAGAATTGCACCTTGCAATGCGGAGAAATTACTGTTTGTGCATTTACAATATTCATTGATTTTTGCCATTGAAAAACGTCCAGAAATGATTGAAGCTACTGACTGAATGAAAGGAGCTGGCATCTCACTCTCTTTGAATCTTCTTTATCATGCTAAGAGGAGCAGGAAAAAGCAAAAAATTTCAGAATTGCACCTTGCAATGCGGAGAAATTACTGTTTGTGCATTTACAATATTCATTGATTTTTGCCATTGAAAAACATCATGTTATTCATATACCAGAAATGATTGAAGCTACTGACTGAATGAAAGGAGCTGGCATCTCACTCTCTTTGAATCTTCTTTATCATGCTAAGAGGAGCAGGAAAAAGTAAAAAATTTCAGAATTGCACCTTGCAATGCGGAGAAATTACTGTTTGTGCATTTATAATATTCAATGATTTTTGCCATTGAAAAACGTCCAGAAATGATTGAAGCTACTGACTGAACGAAAGGAGCTGGCATCACACTCTCTTTGAATCTTCTTTATCATGCTAAGAGGAGCAGGAAAAAGCAAAAAATTTCAGAATTGCACCTTGCAATGCGGAGAAATTACTGTTTGTGCATTTACAATATTCATTGATTTTTGCCATTGAAAAACATCATGTTATTCATGTACCAGAAATGTTTGAAGCTACTGACTGAATGAAAGGAGCTGGCATCTCACTCTCTTTGAATCTTCTTTATCATGCTAAGAGGAGCAGGAAAAAGCAAAAAATTTCAGAATTGCACATTGCAATGCGGAGAAATTACTGTTTGTGCATTTACAATATTCATTGATTTTTGCCATTGAAAAACGTCCAGAAATGATTGAAGCTACTGACTGAATGAAAGGAGCTGGCATCTCACTCTCTTTGAATCTTCTTTATCATGCTAAGAGGAGCAGGAAAAAGCAAAAAATTTCAGAATTGCACCTTGCAATGCGGAGAAATTACTGTTTGTGCATTTACAATATTCATTGATTTTTGCCATTGAAAAACGTCCAGAAATGATTGAAGCTACTGACTGAATGAAAGGAGCTGGCATCTCACTCTCTTTGAATCTTCTTTATCATGCTAAGAGGAGCAGGAAAAAGCAAAAAATTTCAGAATTGCGCCTTGCAATGCGGAGAAATTACTGTTTGTGCATTTACAATATTCATTGATTTTTGCCATTGAAAAATGTCCAGAAATGATTGAAGCTACTGACTGAATGAAAGGAGCTGGCATCTCACTCTCTTTGAATCTTCTTTATCATGCTAAGAGGAGCAGGAAAAAGCAAAAAATTTCAGAATTGCGCCTTGCAATGCGGAGAAATTACTGTTTGTGCATTTACAAAATTCATTGATTTTTGCCATTGAAAAACATCATGTTATTCATATACCAGAAATGATTGAAGCTACTGACTGAAGGAAAGGATCTGGCATCTCACTCTCTTTGAATCTTCTTTATCATGCTAAGAGGAGCAGGAAAAAGCAAAAAATTTCAGAATTGCACCTTGCAATGCGGAGAAATTACTGTTTGTGCATTTACAATATTCATTGATTTTTGCCATTGAAAAACGTCCAGAAATGATTGAAGCTACTGACTGAATGAAAGGAGCTGGCATCTCACTCTCTTTGAATCTTCTTTATCATGCTAAGAGGAGCAGGAAAAAGCAAAAAATTTCAGAATTGCACCTTGCAATGCGGAGAAATTACTGTTTGTGCATTTACAATATTCATTGATTTTTGCCATTGAAAAACGTCCAGAAATGATTGAAGCTACTGACTGAATGAAAGGAGCTGGCATCTCACTCTCTTTGAATCTTCTTTATCATGCTAAGAGGAGCAGGAAAAAGCAAAAAATTTCAGAATTGCACCTTGCAATGCGGAGAAATTACTGTTTGTGCATTTACAATATTCATTGATTTTTGCCATTGAAAAATGTCCAGAAATGATTGAAGCTACTGACTGAATGAAAGGAGCTGGCATCTCACTCTCTTTGAATCTTCTTTATCATGCTAAGAGGAGCAGGAAAAAGCAAAAAATTTCAGAATTGCGCCTTGCAATGCGGAGAAATTACTGTTTGTGCATTTACAAAATTCATTGATTTTTGCCATTGAAAAACATCATGTTATTCATATACCAGAAATGATTGAAGCTACTGACTGAAGGAAAGGATCTGGCATCTCACTCTCTTTGAATCTTCTTTATCATGCTAAGAGGAGCAGGAAAAAGCAAAAAATTTCAGAATTGCACCTTGCAATGCAGAGAAATTACTGTTTGTGCATTTACAATATTCATTGATTTTTGTCATTGAAAAACGTCCAGAAATGATTGAAGCTACTGACTGAATGAAAGGAGCTGGCATCTCACTCTCTTTGAATCTTCTTTATCATGCTAAGAGGAGCAGGAAAAAGCAAAAAATTTCAGAATTGCACCTTGCAATGCGGAGAAATTACTGTTTGTGCATTTACAATATTCATTGATTTTTGCCATTGAAAAATGTCCAGAAATGATTGAAGCTACTGACTGAATGAAAGGAGCTGGCATCTCACTCTCTTTGAATCTTCTTTATCATGCTAAGAGGAGCAGGAAAAAGCAAAAAATTTCAGAATTGCACATTGCAATGCGGAGAAATTACTGTTTGTGCATTTACAATATTCATTGATTTTTGCCATTGAAAAACGTCCAGAAATGATTGAAGCTACTGACTGAATGAAAGGAGCTGGCATCTCACTCTCTTTGAATCTTCTTTATCATGCTAAGAGGAGCAGGAAAAAGCAAAAAATTTCAGAATTGCACCTTGCAATGCGGAGAAATTACTGTTTGTGCATTTACAATATTCATTGATTTTTGCCATTGAAAAACGTCCAGAAATGATTGAAGCTACTGACTGAATGAAAGGAGCTGGCATCTCACTCTCTTTGAATCTTCTTTATCATGCTAAGAGGAGCAGGAAAAAGCAAAAAATTTCAGAATTGCACCTTGCAATGCGGAGAAATTACTGTTTGTGCATTTACAATATTCATTGATTTTTGCCATTGAAAAATGTCCAGAAATGATTGAAGCTACTGACTGAATGAAAGGAGCTGGCATCTCACTCTCTTTGAATCTTCTTTATCATGCTAAGAGGAGCAGGAAAAAGCAAAAAATTTCAGAAATGCGCCTTGCAATGCGGAGAAATTACTGTTTGTGCATTTACAAAATTCATTGATTTTTGCCATTGAAAAACATCATGTTATTCATATACCAGAAATGATTGAAGCTACTGACTGAAGGAAAGGATCTGGCATCTCACTCTCTTTGAATCTTCTTTATCATGCTAAGAGGAGCAGGAAAAAGCAAAAAATTTCAGAATTGCACCTTGCAATGCGGAGAAATTACTGTTTGTGCATTTACAATATTCATTGATTTTTGCCATTGAAAAACGTCCAGAAATGATTGAAGCTACTGACTGAATGAAAGGAGCTGGCATCTCACTCTCTTTGAATCTTCTTTATCATGCTAAGAGGAGCAGGAAAAAGCAAAAAATTTCAGAATTGCACCTTGCAATGCGGAGAAATTACTGTTTGTGCATTTACAATATTCATTGATTTTTGCCATTGAAAAACGTCCAGAAATGATTGAAGCTACTGACTGAATGAAAGGAGCTGGCATCTCACTCTCTTTGAATCTTCTTTATCATGCTAAGAGGAGCAGGAAAAAGCAAAAAATTTCAGAATTGCGCCTTGCAATGCGGAGAAATTACTGTTTGTGCATTTACAATATTCATTGATTTTTGCCATTGAAAAATGTCCAGAAATGATTGAAGCTACTGACTGAATGAAAGGAGCTGGCATCTCACTCTCTTTGAATCTTCTTTATCATGCTAAGAGGAGCAGGAAAAAGCAAAAAATTTCAGAATTGCGCCTTGCAATGCGGAGAAATTACTGTTTGTGCATTTACAAAATTCATTGATTTTTGCCATTGAAAAACATCATGTTATTCATATACCAGAAATGATTGAAGCTACTGACTGAAGGAAAGGATCTGGCATCTCACTCTCTTTGAATCTTCTTTATCATGCTAAGAGGAGCAGGAAAAAGCAAAAAATTTCAGAATTGCACCTTGCAATGCGGAGAAATTACTGTTTGTGCATTTACAATATTCATTGATTTTTGCCATTGAAAAACGTCCAGAAATGATTGAAGCTACTGACTGAATGAAAGGAGCTGGCATCTCACTCTCTTTGAATCTTCTTTATCATGCTAAGAGGAGCAGGAAAAAGCAAAAAATTTCAGAATTGCACCTTGCAATGCGGAGAAATTACTGTTTGTGCATTTACAATATTCATTGATTTTTGCGATTGAAAAACATCATGTTATTCATATACCAGAAATGATTGAAGCTACTGACTGAATGAAAGGAGCTGGCATCTCACTCTCTTTGAATCTTCTTTATCATGCTAAGAGGAGCAGGAAAAAGTAAAAAATTTCAGAATTGCACCTTGCAATGCGGAGAAATTACTGTTTGTGCATTTACAATATTCAATGATTTTTGCCATTGAAAAACGTCCAGAAATGATTGAAGCTACTGACTGAATGAAAGGAGCTGGCATCTCACTCTCTTTGAATCTTCTTTATCATGCTAAGAGGAGCAGGAAAAAGCAAAAAATTTCAGAATTGCACCTTGCAATGCAGAGAAATTACTGTTTGTGCATTTACAATATTCATTGATTTTTGTCATTGAAAAACGTCCAGAAATGATTGAAGCTACTGACTGAATGAAAGGAGCTGGCATCTCACTCTCTTTGAATCTTCTTTATCATGCTAAGAGGAGCAGGAAAAAGCAAAAAATTTCAGAATTGCACCTTGCAATGCGGAGAAATTACTGTTTGTGCATTTACAATATTCATTGATTTTTGCCATTGAAAAATGTCCAGAAATGATTGAAGCTACTGACTGAATGAAAGGAGCTGGCATCTCACTCTCTTTGAATCTTCTTTCTCATGCTAAGAGTAGCAGGAAAAAGCAAAAAATTTCAGAATTGCACATTGCAATGTGGAGAAATTACTGTTTGTGCATTTACAATATTCATTGATTTTTGCCATTGAAAAACGTCCAGAAATGATTGAAGCTACTGACTGAATGAAAGGAGCTGGCATCTCACTCTCTTTGAATCTTCTTTATCATGCTAAGAGGAGCAGGAAAAAGCAAAAAATTTCAGAATTGCACCTTGCAATGCGGAGAAATTACTGTTTGTGCATTTACAATATTCATTGATTTTTGCCATTGAAAAACGTCCAGAAATGATTGAAGCTACTGACTGAATGAAAGGAGCTGGCATCTCACTCTCTTTGAATCTTCTTTATCATGCTAAGAGGAGCAGGAAAAAGCAAAAAATTTCAGAATTGCACCTTGCAATGCGGAGAAATTACTGTTTGTGCATTTACAATATTCATTGATTTTTGCCATTGAAAAATGTCCAGAAATGATTGAAGCTACTGACTGAATGAAAGGAGCTGGCATCTCACTCTCTTTGAATCTTCTTTATCATGCTAAGAGGAGCAGGAAAAAGCAAAAAATTTCAGAATTGCGCCTTGCAATGCGGAGAAATTACTGTTTGTGCATTTACAAAATTCATTGATTTTTGCCATTGAAAAACATCATGTTATTCATATACCAGAAATGATTGAAGCTACTGACTGATGGAAAGGATCTGGCATCTCACTCTCTTTGAATCTTCTTTATCATGCTAAGAGGAGCAGGAAAAAGCAAAAAATTTCAGAATTGCACCTTGCAATGCGGAGAAATTACTGTTTGTGCATTTACAATATTCATTGATTTTTGCCATTGAAAAACGTCCAGAAATGATTGAAGCTACTGACTGAATGAAAGGAGCTGGCATCTCACTCTCTTTGAATCTTCTTTATCATGCTAAGAGGAGCAGGAAAAAGCAAAAAATTTCAGAATTGCACCTTGCAATGCGGAGAAATTACTGTTTGTGCATTTACAATATTCATTGATTTTTGCCATTGAAAAACGTCCAGAAATGATTGAAGCTACTGACTGAATGAAAGGAGCTGGCATCTCACTCTCTTTGAATCTTCTTTACCATGCTAAGAGGAGCAGGAAAAAGCAAAAAATTTCAGAATTGCACCTTGCAATGCGGAGAAATTACTGTTTGTGCATTTACAATATTCATTGATTTTTGCCATTGAAAAATGTCCAGAAATGATTGAAGCTACTGACTGAATGAAAGGAGCTGGCATCTCACTCTCTTTGAATCTTCTTTATCATGCTAAGAGGAGCAGGAAAAAGCAAAAAATTTCAGAATTGCGCCTTGCAATGCGGAGAAATTACTGTTTGTGCATTTACAAAATTCATTGATTTTTGCCATTGAAAAACATCATGTTATTCATATACCAGAAATGATTGAAGCTACTGACTGAAGGAAAGGATCTGGCATCTCACTCTCTTTGAATCTTCTTTATCATGCTAAGAGGAGCAGGAAAAAGCAAAAAATTTCAGAATTGCACCTTGCAATGCGGAGAAATTACTGTTTGTGCATTTACAATATTCATTGATTTTTGCCATTGAAAAACGTCCAGAAATGATTGAAGCTACTGACTGAATGAAAGGAGCTGGCATCTCACTCTCTTTGAATCTTCTTTATCATGCTAAGAGGAGCAGGAAAAAGCAAAAAATTTCAGAATTGCACCTTGCAATGCGGAGAAATTACTGTTTGTGCATTTACAATATTCATTGATTTTTGCGATTGAAAAACATCATGTTATTCATATACCAGAAATGATTGAAGCTACTGACTGAATGAAAGGAGCTGGCATCTCACTCTCTTTGAATCTTCTTTATCATGCTAAGAGGAGCAGGAAAAAGTAAAAAATTTCAGAATTGCACCTTGCAATGCGGAGAAATTACTGTTTGTGCATTTACAATATTCAATGATTTTTGCCATTGAAAAACGTCCAGAAATGATTGAAGCTACTGACTGAATGAAAGGAGCTGGCATCTCACTCTCTTTGAATCTTGTTTACCATGCTAAGAGGAGCAGGAAAAAGCAAAAAATTTCAGAATTGCACCTTGCAATGCGGAGAAATTACTGTTTGTGCATTTACAATATTCATTGATTTTTGCCATTGAAAAACGTCCAGAAATGATTGAAGCTACTGACTGAATGAAAGGAGCTGGCATCTCACTCTCTTTGAATCTTCTTTATCATGCTAAGAGGAGCAGGAAAAAGCAAAAAATTTCAGAATTGCACCTTGCAATGCGGAGAAATTACTGTTTGTGCATTTACAATATTCATTGATTTTTGCTATTGAAAAACATCATGTTATTCATATACCAGAAATGATTGAAGCTACTGACTGAATGAAAGGAGCTGGCATCTCACTCTCTTTGAATCTTCTTTATCATGCTAAGAGGAGCAGGAAAAAGCAAAAAATTTCAGAATTGCACCTTGCAATGCGGAGAAATTACAGTTTGTGCATTTACAATATTCATTGATTTTTGCCATTGAAAAACGTCCAGAAATGATTGAAGCTACTGACTGAATGAAAGGAGCTGGCATCTCACTCTCTTTGAATCTTCTTTATCATGCTAAGAGGAGCAGGAAAAAGCAAAAAATTTCAGAATTGCACCTTGCAATGCGGAGAAATTACTGTTTGTGCATTTACAATATTCATTGATTTTTGCCATTGAAAAACGTCCAGAAATGATTGAAGGTACTGACTGAATGAAAGGAGCTGGCATCTCGCTCTCTTTGAATCTTCTTTATCATGCTAAGAGGAGCAGGAAAAAGCAAAAAATTTCAGAATTGCACCTTGCAATGCGGAGAAATTACTGTTTGTGCATTTACAATATTCATTGATTTTTGCCATTGAAAAACGTCCAGAAATGATTGTAGCTACTGACTGAATGAAAGGAGCTGGCATCTCACTCTCTTTGAATCTTCTTTATCATGCTAAGAGGAGCAGGAAAAAGCAAAAAATTTCAGAATTGCACCTTGCAATGCGGAGAAATTACTGTTTGTGCATTTACAATATTCATTGATTTTTGCCATTGAAAAACATCATGTTATTCATATACCAGAAATGTTTGAAGCTACTGACTGAATGAAAGGAGCTGACATCTCACTCTCTTTGAATCTTCTTTATCATGCTAAGAGGAGCAGGAAAAAGCAAAAAATTTCAGAATTGCGCCTTGCAATGCGGAGAAATTACTGTTTGTGCATTTACAAAATTCATTGATTTTTGCCATTGAAAAACATCATGTTATTCATATACCAGAAATGATTGAAGCTACTGACTGAAGGAAAGGATCTGGCATCTCACTCTCTTTGAATCTTCTTTATCATGCTAAGAGGAGCAGGAAAAAGCAAAAAATTTCAGAATTGCACCTTGCAATGCGGAGAAATTACTGTTTGTGCATTTACAATATTCATTGATTTTTGCCATTGAAAAACGTCCAGAAATGATTGAAGCTACTGACTGAATGAAAGGAGCTGGCATCTCACTCTCTTTGAATCTTCTTTATCATGCTAAGAGGAGCAGGAAAAAGCAAAAAATTTCAGAATTGCACCTTGCAATGCGGAGAAATTACTGTTTGTGCATTTACAATATTCATTGATTTTTGCGATTGAAAAACATCATGTTATTCATATACCAGAAATGATTGAAGCTACTGACTGAATGAAAGGAGCTGGCATCTCACTCTCTTTGAATCTTCTTTATCATGCTAAGAGGAGCAGGAAAAAGTAAAAAATTTCAGAATTGCACCTTGCAATGCGGAGAAATTACTGTTTGTGCATTTACAATATTCAATGATTTTTGCCATTGAAAAACGTCCAGAAATGATTGAAGCTACTGACTGAATGAAAGGAGCTGGCATCTCACTCTCTTTGAATCTTGTTTACCATGCTAAGAGGAGCAGGAAAAAGCAAAAAATTTCAGAATTGCACCTTGCAATGCGGAGAAATTACTGTTTGTGCATTTACAATATTCATTGATTTTTGCCATTGAAAAACGTCCAGAAATGATTGAAGCTACTGACTGAATGAAAGGAGCTGGCATCTCACTCTCTTTGAATCTTCTTTATCATGCTAAGAGGAGCAGGAAAAAGCAAAAAATTTCAGAATTGCACCTTGCAATGCGGAGAAATTACTGTTTGTGCATTTACAATATTCATTGATTTTTGCTATTGAAAAACATCATGTTATTCATATACCAGAAATGATTGAAGCTACTGACTGAATGAAAGGAGCTGGCATCTCACTCTCTTTGAATCTTCTTTATCATGCTAAGAGGAGCAGGAAAAAGCAAAAAATTTCAGAATTGCACCTTGCAATGCGGAGAAATTACAGTTTGTGCATTTACAATATTCATTGATTTTTGCCATTGAAAAACGTCCAGAAATGATTGAAGCTACTGACTGAATGAAAGGAGCTGGCATCTCACTCTCTTTGAATCTTCTTTATCATGCTAAGAGGAGCAGGAAAAAGCAAAAAATTTCAGAATTGCACCTTGCAATGCGGAGAAATTACTGTTTGTGCATTTACAATATTCATTGATTTTTGCCATTGAAAAACGTCCAGAAATGATTGAAGGTACTGACTGAATGAAAGGAGCTGGCATCTCGCTCTCTTTGAATCTTCTTTATCATGCTAAGAGGAGCAGGAAAAAGCAAAAAATTTCAGAATTGCACCTTGCAATGCGGAGAAATTACTGTTTGTGCATTTACAATATTCATTGATTTTTGCCATTGAAAAACGTCCAGAAATGATTGAAGCTACTGACTGAATGAAAGGAGCTGGCATCTCACTCTCTTTGAATCTTCTTTATCATGCTAAGAGGAGCAGGAAAAAGCAAAAAATTTCAGAATTGCACCTTGCAATGCGGAGAAATTACTGTTTGTGCATTTACAATATTCATTGATTTTTGCCATTGAAAAATGTCCAGAAATGATTGAAGCTACTGACTGAATGAAAGGAGCTGGCATCTCACTCTCTTTGAATCTTCTTTATCATGCTAAGAGGAGCAGGAAAAAGCAAAAAATTTCAGAATTGCGCCTTGCAATGCGGAGAAATTACTGTTTGTGCATTTACAAAATTCATTGATTTTTGCCATTGAAAAACATCATGTTATTCATATACCAGAAATGATTGAAGCTACTGACTGAAGGAAAGGATATGGCATCTCACTCTCTTTGAATCTTCTTTATCATGCTTAGAGGAGCAGGAAAAAGCAAAAAATTTCAGAATTGCACCTTGCAATGCGGAGAAATTACTGTTTGTGCATTTACAATATTCATTGATTTTTGCCATTGAAAAACGTCCAGAAATGATTGAAGCTACTGACTGAATGAAAGGAGCTGGCATCTCACTCTCTTTGAATCTTCTTTATCATGCTAAGAGGAGCAGGAAAAAGCAAAAAATTTCAGAATTGCACCTTGCAATGCGGAGAAATTACTGTTTGTGCATTTACAATATTCATTGATTTTTGCGATTGAAAAACATCATGTTATTCATATACCAGAAATGATTGAAGCTACTGACTGAATGAAAGGAGCTGGCATCTCACTCTCTTTGAATCTTCTTTATCAAGCTAAGAGGAGCAGGAAAAAGTAAAAAATTTCAGAATTGCACCTTGCAATGCGGAGAAATTACTGTTTGTGCATTTACAATATTCATTGATTTTTGCCATTGAAAAACGTCCAGAAATGATTGAAGCTACTGACTGAATGAAAGGAGCTGGCATCTCACTCTCTTTGAATCTTCTTTATCATGCTAAGAGGAGCAGGAAAAAGCAAAAAATTTCAGAATTGCACCTTGCAATGCGGAGAAATTACTGTTTGTGCATTTACAATATTCATTGATTTTTGCTATTGAAAAACATCATGTTATTCATATACCAGAAATGATTGAAGCTACTGACTGAATGAAAGGAGCTGGCATCTCACTCTCTTTGAATCTTCTTTATCATGCTAAGAGGAGCAGGAAAAAGCAAAAAATTTCAGAATTGCACCTTGCAATGCGGAGAAATTACAGTTTGTGCATTTACAATATTCATTGATTTTTGCCATTGAAAAACGTCCAGAAATGATTGAAGCTACTGACTGAATGAAAGGAGCTGGCATCTCACTCTCTTTGAATCTTCTTTATCATGCTAAGAGGAGCAGGAAAAAGCAAAAAATTTCAGAATTGCACCTTGCAATGCGGAGAAATTACTGTTTGTGCATTTACAATATTCATTGATTTTTGCCATTGAAAAAGGTCCAGAAATAATTGAAGGTACTGACTGAATGAAAGGAGCTGGCATCTCACTCTCTTTGAATCTTCTTTATCATGCAAAGAGGAGCAGGAAAAAGCAAAAAATTTCAGAATTGCACCTTGCAATGCGGAGAAATTACTGTTTGTGCATTTACAATATTCATTGATTTTTGCCATTGAAAAACGTCCAGAAATGATTGAAGCTACTGACTGAATGAAAGGAGCTGGCATCTCACTCTCTTTGAATCTTCTTTATCATGCTAAGAGGAGCAGGAAAAAGCAAAAAATTTCAGAATTGCACCTTGCAATGCGGAGAAATTACTGTTTGTGCATTTACAATATTCATTGATTTTTGCCATTGAAAAATGTCCAGAAATGATTGAAGCTACTGACTGAATGAAAGGAGCTGGCATCTCACTCTCTTTGAATCTTCTTTATCATGCTAAGAGGAGCAGGAAAAAGCAAAAAATTTCAGAATTGCGCCTTGCAATGCGGAGAAATTACTGTTTGTGCATTTACAAAATTCATTGATTTTTGCCATTGAAAAACATCATGTTATTCATATACCAGAAATGATTGAAGCTACTGACTGAAGGAAAGGATATGGCATCTCACTCTCTTTGAATCTTCTTTATCATGCTTAGAGGAGCAGGAAAAAGCAAAAAATTTCAGAATTGCACCTTGCAATGCGGAGAAATTACTGTTTGTGCATTTACAATATTCATTGATTTTTGCCATTGAAAAACGTCCAGAAATGATTGAAGCTACTGACTGAATGAAAGGAGCTGGCATCTCACTCTCTTTGAATCTTCTTTATCATGCTAAGAGGAGCAGGAAAAAGCAAAAAATTTCAGAATTGCACCTTGCAATGCGGAGAAATTACTGTTTGTGCATTTACAATATTCATTGATTTTTGCGATTGAAAAACATCATGTTATTCATATACCAGAAATGATTGAAGCTACTGACTGAATGAAAGGAGCTGGCATCTCACTCTCTTTGAATCTTCTTTATCATGCTAAGAGGAGCAGGAAAAAGTAAAAAATTTCAGAATTGCACCTTGCAATGCGGAGAAATTACTGTTTGTGCATTTACAATATTCATTGATTTTTGCCATTGAAAAACGTCCAGAAATGATTGAAGCTACTGACTGAATGAAAGGAGCTGGCATCTCACTCTCTTTGAATCTTCTTTATCATGCTAAGAGGAGCAGGAAAAAGCAAAAAATTTCAGAATTGCACCTTGCAATGCGGAGAAATTACTGTTTGTGCATTTACAATATTCATTGATTTTTGCTATTGAAAAACATCATGTTATTCATATACCAGAAATGATTGAAGCTACTGACTGAATGAAAGGAGCTGGCATCTCACTCTCTTTGAATCTTCTTTATCATGCTAAGAGGAGCAGGAAAAAGCAAAAAATTTCAGAATTGCACCTTGCAATGCGGAGAAATTACAGTTTGTGCATTTACAATATTCATTGATTTTTGCCATTGAAAAACGTCCAGAAATGATTGAAGCTACTGACTGAATGAAAGGAGCTGGCATCTCACTCTCTTTGAATCTTCTTTATCATGCTAAGAGGAGCAGGAAAAAGCAAAAAATTTCAGAATTGCACCTTGCAATGCGGAGAAATTACTGTTTGTGCATTTACAATATTCATTGATTTTTGCCATTGAAAAAGGTCCAGAAATAATTGAAGGTACTGACTGAATGAAAGGAGCTGGCATCTCACTCTCTTTGAATCTTCTTTATCATGCAAAGAGGAGCAGGAAAAAGCAAAAAATTTCAGAATTGCACCTTGCAATGCGGAGAAATTACTGTTTGTGCATTTACAATATTCATTGATTTTTGCCATTGAAAAACGTCCAGAAATGATTGAAGCTACTGACTGAATGAAAGGAGCTGGCATCTCACTCTCTTTGAATCTTCTTTATCATGCTAAGAGGAGCAGGAAAAAGCAAAAAATTTCAGAATTGCACCTTGCAATGCGGAGAAATTACTGTTTGTGCATTTACAATATTCATTGATTTTTGCCATTGAAAAATGTCCAGAAATGATTGAAGCTACTGACTGAATGAAAGGAGCTGGCATCTCACTCTCTTTGAATCTTCTTTATCATGCTAAGAGGAGCAGGAAAAAGCAAAAAATTTCAGAATTGCGCCTTGCAATGCGGAGAAATTACTGTTTGTGCATTTACAAAATTCATTGATTTTTGCCATTGAAAAACATCATGTTATTCATATACCAGAAATGATTGAAGCTACTGACTGAAGGAAAGGATCTGGCATCTCACTCTCTTTGAATCTTCTTTATCATGCTTAGAGGAGCAGGAAAAAGCAAAAAATTTCAGAATTGCACCTTGCAATGCGGAGAAATTACTGTTTGTGCATTTACAACATTCATTGATTTTTGCCATTGAAAAACGTCCAGAAATGATTGAAGCTACTGACTGAATGAAAGGAGCATGCATCTCACTCTCTTTGAATCTTCTTTATCATGCTAAGAGGAGCAGGAAAAAGCAAAAAATTTCAGAATTGCACCTTGCAATGCGGAGGAATTACTGTTTGTGCATTTACAATATTCATTGATTTTTGCGATTGAAAAACATCATGTTATTCATATACCAGAAATGATTGAAGCTACTGACTGAATGAAAGGAGCTGGCATCTCACTCTCTTTGAATCTTCTTTATCATGCTAAGAGGAGCAGGAAAAAGTAAAAAATTTCAGAATTGCACCTTGCAATGCGGAGAAATTACTGTTTGTGCATTTACAATATTCAATGATTTTTGCCATTGAAAAACGTCCAGAAATGATTGAAGCTACTGACTGAATGAAAGGAGCTGGCATCTCACTCTCTTTGAATCTTGTTTATCATGCTAAGAGGAGCAGGAAAAAGCAAAAAATTTCAGAATTGCACCTTGCAATGCGGAGAAATTACTGTTTGTGCATTTACAATATTCATTGATTTTTGCCATTGAAAAACGTCCAGAAATGATTGAAGCTACTGACTGAATGAAAGGAGCTGGCATCTCACTCTCTTTGAATCTTCTTTATCATGCTAAGAGGAGCAGGAAAAAGCAAAAAATTTCAGAATTGCACCTTGCAATGCGGAGAAATTACTGTTTGTGCATTTACAATATTCATTGATTTTTGCCATTGAAAAACATCATGTTATTCATATACCAGAAATGATTGAAGCTACTGACTGAATGAAAGGAGCTGGCATCTCACTCTCTTTGAATCTTCTTTATCATGCTAAGAGGAGCAGGAAAAAGTAAAAAATTTCAGAATTGCACCTTGCAATGCGGAGAAATTACTGTTTGTGCATTTATAATATTCAATGATTTTTGCCATTGAAAAACGTCCAGAAATGATTGAAGCTACTGACTGAACGAAAGGAGCTGGCATCTCACTCTCTTTGAATCTTCTTTATCATGCTAAGAGGAGCAGGAAAAAGCAAAAAATTTCAGAATTGCACCTTGCAATGCGGAGAAATTACTGTTTGTGCATTTACAATATTCATTGATTTTTGCCATTGAAAAACATCATGTTATTCATGTACCAGAAATGTTTGAAGCTACTGACTGAATGAAAGGAGCTGGCATCTCACTCTCTTTGAATCTTCTTTATCATGCTAAGAGGAGCAGGAAAAAGCAAAAAATTTCAGAATTGCACATTGCAATGCGGAGAAATTACTGTTTGTGCATTTACAATATTCATTGATTTTTGCCATTGAAAAACGTCCAGAAATGATTGAAGCTACTGACTGAATGAAAGGAGCTGGCATCTCACTCTCTTTGAATCTTCTTTATCATGCTAAGAGGAGCAGGAAAAAGCAAAAAATTTCAGAATTGCACCTTGCAATGCGGAGAAATTACTGTTTGTGCATTTACAATATTCATTGATTTTTGCCATTGAAAAACGTCCAGAAATGATTGAAGCTACTGACTGAATGAAAGGAGCTGGCATCTCACTCTCTTTGAATCTTCTTTATCATGCTAAGAGGAGCAGGAAAAAGCAAAAAATTTCAGAATTGCACCTTGCAATGCGGAGAAATTACTGTTTGTGCATTTACAATATTCATTGATTTTTGCCATTGAAAAATGTCCAGAAATGATTGAAGCTACTGACTGAATGAAAGGAGCTGGCATCTCACTCTCTTTGAATCTTCTTTATCATGCTAAGAGGAGCAGGAAAAAGCAAAAAATTTCAGAATTGCGCCTTGCAATGCGGAGAAATTACTGTTTGTGCATTTACAAAATTCATTGATTTTTGCCATTGAAAAACATCATGTTATTCATATACCAGAAATGATTGAAGCTACTGACTGAAGGAAAGGATCTGGCATCTCACTCTCTTTGAATCTTCTTTATCATGCTAAGAGGAGCAGGAAAAAGCAAAAAATTTCAGAATTGCACCTTGCAATGCGGAGAAATTACTGTTTGTGCATTTACAATATTCATTGATTTTTGCCATTGAAAAACGTCCAGAAATGATTGAAGCTACTGACTGAATGAAAGGAGCTGGCATCTCACTCTCTTTGAATCTTCTTTATCATGCTAAGAGGAGCAGGAAAAAGCAAAAAATTTCAGAATTGCACCTTGCAATGCGGAGAAATTACTGTTTGTGCATTTACAATATTCATTGATTTTTGCCATTGAAAAACGTCCAGAAATGATTGAAGCTACTGACTGAATGAAAGGAGCTGGCATCTCACTCTCTTTGAATCTTCTTTATCATGCTAAGAGGAGCAGGAAAAAGCAAAAAATTTCAGAATTGCACCTTGCAATGCGGAGAAATGACTGTTTGTGCATTTACAATATTCATTGATTTTTGCCATTGAAAAATGTCCAGAAATGATTGAAGCTACTGACTGAATGAAAGGAGCTGGCATCTCACTCTCTTTGAATCTTCTTTATCATGCTAAGAGGAGCAGGAAAAAGCAAAAAATTTCAGAATTGCGCCTTGCAATGCGGAGAAATTACTGTTTGTGCATTTACAAAATTCATTGATTTTTGCCATTGAAAAACATCATGTTATTCATATACCAGAAATGATTGAAGCTACTGACTGAAGGAAAGGATCTGGCATCTCACTCTCTTTGAATCTTCTTTATCATGCTAAGAGGAGCAGGAAAAAGCAAAAAGTTTCAGAATTGCACCTTGCAATGCGGAGAAATTACTGTTTGTGCATTTACAATATTCAATGGTTTTTGCCATTGAAAAACGTCCAGAAATGATTGAAGCTACTGACTGAATGAAAGGAGCTGGCATCTCACTCTCTTTGAATCTTCTTTATCATGCTAAGAGGAGCAGGAAAAAGCAAAAAATTTCAGAATTGCACCTTGCAATGCGGAGAAATTACTCTTTGTGCATTTACAATATTCATTGATTTTTGCGATTGAAAAACATCATGTTATTCATATACCAGAAATGATTGAAGCTACTGACTGAATGAAAGGAGCTGGCATCTCACACTCTTTGAATCTTCTTTATCATGCTAAGAGGAGCAGGAAAAAGTAAAAAATTTCAGAATTGCACCTTGCAATGCGGAGAAATTACTGATTGTGCATTTACAATATTCAATGATTTTTGCCATTGAAAAACGTCCAGAAATGATTAAAGCTACTGACTGAATGAAAGGAGCTGGCATCTCACTCTCTTTGAATCTTCTTTATCATGCTAAGAGGAGCAGGAAAAAGCAAAAAATTTCAGAATTGCACCTTGCATTGCGGAGAAATTACTGTTTGTGCATTTACAATATTCATTGATTTTTGCCATTGAAAAACGTCCAGAAATGATTGAAGCTACTGACTGAATGAAAAGAGCTGGCATCTCACTCTCTTTGAATCTTCTTTATCATGCTAAGAGGAGCAGGAAAAAGCAAAAAATTTCAGAATTGCACCTTGCAATGCGGAGAAATTACTGTTTGTGCATTTACAATATTCATTGATTTTTGCGATTGAAAAACATCATGTTATTCATATACCAGAAATGATTGAAGCTACTGACTGAATGAAAGGAGCTGGCATCTCACTCTCTTTGAATCTTCTTTATCATGCTAAGAGGAGCAGGAAAAAGTAAAAAATTTCAGAATTGCACCTTGCAATGCGGAGAAATTACTGTTTGTGCATTTACAATATTCATTGATTTTTGCCATTGAAAAACGTCCAGAAATGATTGAAGCTACTGACTGAATGAAAGGAGCTGGCATCTCACTCTCTTTGAATCTTCTTTATCATGCTAAGAGGAGCAGGAAAAAGCAAAAAATTTCAGAATTGCACCTTGCAATGCGGAGAAATTACTGTTTGTGCATTTACAATATTCATTGATTTTTGCTATTGAAAAACATCATGTTATTCATATACCAGAAATGATTGAAGCTACTGACTGAATGAAAGGAGCTGGCATCTCACTCTCTTTGAATCTTCTTTATCATGCTAAGAGGAGCAGGAAAAAGCAAAAAATTTCAGAATTGCACCTTGCAATGCGGAGAAATTACAGTTTGTGCATTTACAATATTCATTGATTTTTGCCATTGAAAAACGTCCAGAAATGATTGAAGCTACTGACTGAATGAAAGGAGCTGGCATCTCACTCTCTTTGAATCTTCTTTATCATGCTAAGAGGAGCAGGAAAAAGCAAAAAATTTCAGAATTGCACCTTGCAATGCGGAGAAATTACTGTTTGTGCATTTACAATATTCATTGATTTTTGCCATTGAAAAACGTCCAGAAATGATTGAAGGTACTGACTGAATGAAAGGAGCTGGCATCTCACTCTCTTTGAATCTTCTTTATCATGCTAAGAGGAGCAGGAAAAAGCAAAAAATTTCAGAATTGCACCTTGCAATGCGGAGAAATTACTGTTTGTGCATTTACAATATTCATTGATTTTTGCCATTGAAAAACGTCCAGAAATGATTGAAGCTACTGACTGAATGAAAGGAGCTGGCATCTCACTCTCTTTGAATCTTCTTTATCATGCTAAGAGGAGCAGGAAAAAGCAAAAAATTTCAGAATTGCACCTTGCAATGCGGAGAAATTACTGTTTGTGCATTTACAATATTCATTGATTTTTGCCATTGAAAAACGTCCAGAAATGATTGAAGCTACTGACTGAATGAAAGGAGCTGGCATCTCACTCTCTTTGAATCTTCTTTATCATGCTAAGAGGAGCAGGAAAAAGCAAAAAATTTCAGAATTGCACCTTGCAATGCGGAGAAATTACTGTTTGTGCATTTACAATATTCATTGATTTTTGCCATTGAAAAACATCATGTTATTCATATACCAGAAATGATTGAAGCTACTGACTGAATGAAAGGAGCTGGCATCTCACTCTCTTGGAATCTTCTTTATCATGCTAAGAGGAGCAGGAAAAAGTAAAAAATTTCAGAATTGCGCCTTGCAATGCGGAGAAATTACTGTTTGTGCATTTACAAAATTCATTGATTTTTGCCATTGAAAAACATCATGTTATTCATATACCAGAAATGATTGAAGCTACTGACTGAAGGAAAGTATCTGGCATCTCACTCTCTTTGAATCTTCTTTATCATGCTTAGAGGAGCAGGAAAAAGCAAAGAATTTCAGAATTGCACCTTGCAATGCGGAGAAATTACTGTTTGTGCATTTACAATATTCATTGATTTTTGCCATTGAAAAACGTCCAGAAATGATTGAAGCTACTGACTGAATGAAAGGAGCTGGCATCTCACTCTCTTTGAATCTTCTTTATCATGCTAAGAGGAGCAGGAAAAAGCAAAAAATTTCAGAATTGCACCTTGCAATGCGGAGAAATTACTGTTTGTGCATTTACAATATTCATTGATTTTTGCGATTGAAAAACATCATGTTATTCATATACCAGAAATGATTGAAGCTACTGACTGAATGAAAGGAGCTGGCATCTCACTCTCTTTGAATCTTCTTTATCATGCTAAGAGGAGCAGGAAAAAGTAAAAAATTTCAGAATTGCACCTTGCAATGCGGAGAAATTATTGTTTGTGCATTTACAATATTCATTGATTTTTGCCATTGAAAAACGTCCAGAAATGATTGAAGCTACTGACTGAATGAAAGGAGCTGGCATCTCACTCTCTTTGAATCTTCTTTATCATGCTAAGAGGAGCAGGAAAAAGCAAAAAATTTCAGAATTGCACCTTGCAATGCGGAGAAATTACTGTTTGTGCATTTACAATATTCATTGATTTTTGCTATTGAAAAACATCATGTTATTCATATACCAGAAATGATTGAAGCTACTGACTGAATGAAAGGAGCTGGCATCTCACTCTCTTTGAATCTTCTTTATCATGCTAAGAGGAGCAGGAAAAAGCAAAAAATTTCAGAATTGCACCTTGCAATGCGGAGAAATTACAGTTTGTGCATTTACAATATTCATTGATTTTTGCCATTGAAAAACGTCCAGAAATGATTGAAGCTACTGACTGAATGAAAGGAGCTGGCATCTCACTCTCTTTGAATCTTCTTTATCATGCTAAGAGGAGCAGGAAAAAGCAAAAAATTTCAGAATTGCACCTTGCAATGCGGAGAAATTACTGTTTGTGCATTTACAATATTCATTGATTTTTGCGATTGAAAAACATCATGTTATTCATATACCAGAAATGATTGAAGCTACTGACTGAATGAAAGGAGCTGGCATCTCACTCTCTTTGAATCTTCTTTATCATGCTAAGAGGAGCAGGAAAAAGTAAAAAATTTCAGAATTGCACCTTGCAATGCGGAGAAATTACTGTTTGTGCATTTACAATATTCAATGATTTTTGCCATTGAAAAACGTCCAGAAATGATTGAAGCTACTGACTGAATGAAAGGAGCTGGCATCTCACTCTCTTTGAATCTTGTTTATCATGCTAAGAGGAGCAGGAAAAAGCAAAAAATTTCAGAATTGCACCTTGCAATGCGGAGAAATTACTGTTTGTGCATTTACAATATTCATTGATTTTTGCCATTGAAAAACGTCCAGAAATGATTGAAGCTACTGACTGAATGAAAGGAGCTGGCATCTCACTCTCTTTGAATCTTCTTTATCATGCTAAGAGGAGCAGGAAAAAGCAAAAAATTTCAGAATTGCACCTTGCAATGCGGAGAAATTACTGTTTGTGCATTTACAATATTCATTGATTTTTGCCATTGAAAAACATCATGTTATTCATATACCAGAAATGATTGAAGCTACTGACTGAATGAAAGGAGCTGGCATCTCACTCTCTTTGAATCTTCTTTATCATGCTAAGAGGAGCAGGAAAAAGTAAAAAATTTCAGAATTGCACCTTGCAATGCGGAGAAATTACTGTTTGTGCATTTATAATATTCAATGATTTTTGCCATTGAAAAACGTCCAGAAATGATTGAAGCTACTGACTGAACGAAAGGAGCTGGCATCTCACTCTCTTTGAATCTTCTTTATCATGCTAAGAGGAGCAGGAAAAAGCAAAAAATTTCAGAATTGCACCTTGCAATGCGGAGAAATTACTGTTTGTGCATTTACAATATTCATTGATTTTTGCCATTGAAAAACATCATGTTATTCATGTACCAGAAATGTTTGAAGCTACTGACTGAATGAAAGGAGCTGGCATCTCACTCTCTTTGAATCTTCTTTATCATGCTAAGAGGAGCAGGAAAAAGCAAAAAATTTCAGAATTGCACATTGCAATGCGGAGAAATTACTGTTTGTGCATTTACAATATTCATTGATTTTTGCCATTGAAAAACGTCCAGAAATGAATGAAGCTACTGACTGAATGAAAGGAGCTGGCATCTCACTCTCTTTGAATCTTCTTTATCATGCTAAGAGTAGCAGGAAAAAGCAAAAAATTTCAGAATTGCACCTTGCAATGCGGAGAAATTACTGTTTGTGCATTTACAATATTCATTGATTTTTGCCATTGAAAAACGTCCAGAAATGATTGAAGCTACTGACTGAATGAAAGGAGCTGGCATCTCACTCTCTTTGAATCTTCTTTATCATGCTAAGAGGAGCAGGAAAAAGCAAAAAATTTCAGAATTGCACCTTGCAATGCGGAGAAATTACTGTTTGTGCATTTACAATATTCATTGATTTTTGCCATTGAAAAACGTCCAGAAATGATTGAAGCTACTGACTGAATGAAAGGAGCTGGCATCTCACTCTCTTTGAATCTTCTTTATCATGCTAAGAGGAGCAGGAAAAAGCAAAAAATTTCAGAATTGCACCTTGCAATGCGGAGAAATTACTGTTTGTGCATTTACAATATTCATTGATTTTTGCCATTGAAAAACGTCCAGAAATGATTGAAGCTACTGACTGAATGAAAGGAGCTGGCATCTCACTCTCTTTGAATCTTCTTTATCATGCTAAGAGGAGCAGGAAAAAGCAAAAAATTTCAGAATTGCACCTTGCAATGCGGAGAAATTACTGTTTGTGCATTTACAATATTCATTGATTTTTGCCATTGAAAAACATCATGTTATTCATATACCAGAAATGATTGAAGCTACTGACTGAATGAAAGGAGCTGGCATCTCACTCTCTTTGAATCTTCTTTATCATGCTAAGAGGAGCAGGAAAAAGTAAAAAATTTCAGAATTGCGCCTTGCAATGCGGAGAAATTACTGTTTGTGCATTTACAAAATTCATTGATTTTTGCCATTGAAAAACATCATGTTATTCATATACCAGAAATGATTGAAGCTACTGACTGAAGGAAAGTATCTGGCATCTCACTCTCTTTGAATCTTCTTTATCATGCTTAGAGGAGCAGGAAAAAGCAAAGAATTTCAGAATTGCACCTTGCAATGCGGAGAAATTACTGTTTGTGCATTTACAATATTCATTGATTTTTGCCATTGAAAAACGTCCAGAAATGATTGAAGCTACTGACTGAATGAAAGGAGCTGGCATCTCACTCTCTTTGAATCTTCTTTATCATGCTAAGAGGAGCAGGAAAAAGCAAAAAATTTCAGAATTGCACCTTGCAATGCGGAGAAATTACTGTTTGTGCATTTACAATATTCATTGATTTTTGCGATTGAAAAACATCATGTTATTCATATACCAGAAATGATTGAAGCTACTGACTGAATGAAAGGAGCTGGCATCTCACTCTCTTTGAATCTTCTTTATCATGCTAAGAGGAGCAGGAAAAAGTAAAAAATTTCAGAATTGCACCTTGCAATGCGGAGAAATTATTGTTTGTGCATTTACAATATTCATTGATTTTTTCCATTGAAAAACGTCCAGAAATGATTGAAGCTACTGACTGAATGAAAGGAGCTGGCATCTCACTCTCTTTGAATCTTCTTTATCATGCTAAGAGGAGCAGGAAAAAGCAAAAAATTTCAGAATTGCACCTTGCAATGCGGAGAAATTACTGTTTGTGCATTTACAATATTCATTGATTTTTGCTATTGAAAAACATCATGTTATTCATATACCAGAAATGATTGAAGCTACTGACTGAATGAAAGGAGCTGGCATCTCACTCTCTTTGAATCTTCTTTATCATGCTAAGAGGAGCAGGAAAAAGCAAAAAATTTCAGAATTGCACCTTGCAATGCGGAGAAATTACAGTTTGTGCATTTACAATATTCATTGATTTTTGCCATTGAAAAACGTCCAGAAATGATTGAAGCTACTGACTGAATGAAAGGAGCTGGCATCTCACTCTCTTTGAATCTTCTTTATCATGCTAAGAGGAGCAGGAAAAAGCAAAAAATTTCAGAATTGCACCTTGCAATGCGGAGAAATTACTGTTTGTGCATTTACAATATTCATTGATTTTTGCCATTGAAAAACGTCCAGAAATGATTGAAGGTACTGACTGAATGAAAGGAGCTGGCATCTCACTCTCTTTGAATCTTCTTTATCATGCTAAGAGGAGCAGGAAAAAGCAAAAAATTTCAGAATTGCACCTTGCAATGCGGAGAAATTACTGTTTGTGCATTTACAATATTCATTGATTTTTGCCATTGAAAAACGTCCAGAAATGATTGAAGCTACTGACTGAATGAAAGGAGCTGGCATCTCACTCTCTTTGAATCTTCTTTATCATGCTAAGAGGAGCAGGAAAAAGCAAAAAATTTCAGAATTGCACCTTGCAATGCGGAGAAATTACTGTTTGTGCATTTACAATATTCATTGATTTTTGCCATTGAAAAATGTCCAGAAATGATTGAAGCTACTGACTGAATGAAAGGAGCTGGCATCTCACTCTCTTTGAATCTTCTTTATCATGCTAAGAGGAGCAGGAAAAAGCAAAAAATTTCAGAATTGCGCCTTGCAATGCGGAGAAATTACTGTTTGTGCATTTACAAAATTCATTGATTTTTGCCATTGAAAAACATCATGTTATTCATATACCAGAAATGATTGAAGCTACTGACTGAAGGAAAGGATCTGGCATCTCACTCTCTTTGAATCTTCTTTATCATGCTAAGAGGAGCAGGAAAAAGCAAAAAATTTCAGAATTGCACCTTGCAATGCGGAGAAATTACTGTTTGTGCATTTACAATATTCATTGATTTTTGCCATTGAAAAACGTCCAGAAATGATTGAAGCTACTGACTGAATGAAAGGAGCTGGCATCTCACTCTCTTTGAATCTTCTTTATCATGCTAAGAGGAGCAGGAAAAAGCAAAAAATTTCAGAATTGCACCTTGCAATGCGGAGAAATTACTGTTTGTGCATTTACAATATTCATTGATTTTTGCGATTGAAAAACATCATGTTATTCATATACCAGAAATGATTGAAGCTACTGACTGAATGAAAGGAGCTGGCATCTCACTCTCTTTGAATCTTCTTTATCATGCTAAGAGGAGCAGGAAAAAGTAAAAAATTTCAGAATTGCACCTTGCAATGCGGAGAAATTACTGTTTGTGCATTTACAATATTCAATGATTTTTGCCATTGAAAAACGTCCAGAAATGATTGAAGCTACTGACTGAATGAAAGGAGCTGGCATCTCACTCTCTTTGAATCTTGTTTATCATGCTAAGAGGAGCAGGAAAAAGCAAAAAATTTCAGAATTGCACCTTGCAATGCGGAGAAATTACTGTTTGTGCATTTACAATATTCATTGATTTTTGCCATTGAAAAACGTCCAGAAATGATTGAAGCTACTGACTGAATGAAAGGAGCTGGCATCTCACTCTCTTTGAATCTTCTTTATCATGCTAAGAGGAGCAGGAAAAAGCAAAAAATTTCAGAATTGCACCTTGCAATGCGGAGAAATTACTGTTTGTGCATTTACAATATTCATTGATTTTTGCCATTGAAAAACATCATGTTATTCATATACCAGAAATGATTGAAGCTACTGACTGAATGAAAGGAGCTGGCATCTCACTCTCTTTGAATCTTCTTTATCATGCTAAGAGGAGCAGGAAAAAGCAAAAAATTTCAGAATTGCACCTTGCAATGCGGAGAAATTACTGTTTGTGCATTTACAATATTCATTGATTTTTGCCATTGAAAAACATCATGTTATTCATGTACCAGAAATGTTTGAAGCTACTGACTGAATGAAAGGAGCTGGCATCTCACTCTCTTTGAATCTTCTTTATCATGCTAAGAGGAGCAGGAAAAAGCAAAAAATTTCAGAATTGCACATTGCAATGCGGAGAAATTACTGTTTGTGCATTTACAATATTCATTGATTTTTGCCATTGAAAAACGTCCAGAAATGAATGAAGCTACTGACTGAATGAAAGGAGCTGGCATCTCACTCTCTTTGAATCTTCTTTATCATGCTAAGAGGAGCAGGAAAAAGCAAAAAATTTCAGAATTGCACCTTGCAATGCGGAGAAATTACTGTTTGTGCATTTACAATATTCATTGATTTTTGCCATTGAAAAACGTCCAGAAATGATTGAAGCTACTGACTGAATGAAAGGAGCTGGCATCTCACTCTCTTTGAATCTTCTTTATCATGCTAAGAGGAGCAGGAAAAAGCAAAAAATTTCAGAATTGCACCTTGCAATGCGGAGAAATTACTGTTTGTGCATTTACAATATTCATTGATTTTTGCCATTGAAAAATGTCCAGAAATGATTGAAGCTACTGACTGAATGAAAGGAGCTGGCATCTCACTCTCTTTGAATCTTCTTTATCATGCTAAGAGGAGCAGGAAAAAGCAAAAAATTTCAGAATTGCGCCTTGCAATGCGGAGAAATTACTGTTTGTGCATTTACAAAATTCATTGATTTTTGCCATTGAAAAACATCATGTTATTCATATACCAGAAATGATTGAAGCTACTGACTGAAGGAAAGGATCTGGCATCTCAATCTCTTTGAATCTTCTTTATCATGCTAAGAGGAGCAGGAAAAAGCAAAAAATTTCAGAATTGCACCTTGCAATGCGGAGAAATTACTGTTTGTGCATTTACAATATTCATTGATTTTTGCCATTGAAAAACGTCCAGAAATGATTGAAGCTACTGACTGAATGAAAGGAGCTGGCATCTCACTCTCTTTGAATCTTCTTTATCATGCTAAGAGGAGCAGGAAAAAGCAAAAAATTTCAGAATTGCACCTTGCAATGCGGAGAAATTACTGTTTGTGCATTTACAATATTCATTGATTTTTGCCATTGAAAAACGTCCAGAAATGATTGAAGCTACTGACTGAATGAAAGGAGCTGGCATCTCACTCTCTTTGAATCTTCTTTATCATGCTAAGAGGAGCAGGAAAAAGCAAAACATTTCAGAATTGCACCTTGCAATGCGGAGAAATTACTGTTTGTGCATTTACAATATTCATTGATTTTTGCCATTGAAAAATGTCCAGAAATGATTGAAGCTACTGACTGAATGAAAGGAGCTGGCATCTCACTCTCTTCGAATCTTCTTTATCATGCTAAGAGGAGCAGGAAAAAGCAAAAAATTTCAGAATTGCGCCTTGCAATGCGGAGAAATTACTGTTTGTGCATTTACAAAATTCATTGATTTTTGCCATTGAAAAACATCATGTTATTCATATACCAGAAATGATTGAAGCTACTGACTGAAGGAAAGGATCTGGCATCTCACTCTCTTTGAATCTTCTTTATCATGCTAAGAGGAGCAGGAAAAAGCAAAAAATTTCAGAATTGCACCTTGCAATGCGGAGAAATTACTGTTTGTGCATTTACAATATTCATTGGTTTTTGACATTGAAAAACGTCCAGAAATGATTGAAGCTACTGACTGAATGAAAGGAGCTGGCATCTCACTCTCTTTGAATCTTCTTTATCATGCTAAGAGGAGCAGGAAAAAGCAAAAAATTTCAGAATTGCACCTTGCAATGCGGAGAAATTACTGTTTGTGCATTTACAATATTCATTGATTTTTGCGATTGAAAAACATCATGTTATTCATATACCAGAAATGATTGAAGCTACTGACTGAATGAAAGGAGCTGGCATCTCACTCTCTTTGAATCTTCTTTATCATGCTAAGAGGAGCAGGAAAAAGTAAAAAATTTCAGAATTGCACCTTGCAATGCGGAGAAATTACTGATTGTGCATTTACAATATTCAATGATTTTTGCCATTGAAAAACGTCCAGAAATGATTAAAGCTACTGACTGAATGAAAGGAGCTGGCATCTCACTCTCTTTGAATCTTCTTTATCATGCTAAGAGGAGCAAGAAAAAGCAAAAAATTTCAGAATTGCACCTTGCAATGCGGAGAAATTACTGTTTGTGCATTTACAATATTCATTGATTTTTGCCATTGAAAAACGTCCAGAAATGATTGAAGCTACTGACTGAATGAAAGGAGCTGGCATCTCACTCTCTTTGAATCTTCTTTATCATGCTAAGAGGAGCAGGAAAAAGCAAAAAATTTCAGAATTGCACCTTGCAATGCGGAGAAATTACTGTTTGTGCATTTACAATATTCATTGATTTTTGCCATTGAAAAACATCATGTTATTCATATACCAGAAATGATTGAAGCTACTGACTGAATGAAAGGAGCTGGCATCTCACTCTCTTTGAATCTTCTTTATCATGCTAAGAGGAGCAGGAAAAAGTAAAAAATTTCAGAATTGCACCTTGCAATGCGGAGAAATTACTGTTTGTGCATTTATAATATTCAATGATTTTTGCCATTGAAAAACGTCCAGAAATGATTGAAGCTACTGACTGAACGAAAGGAGCTGGCATCTCACTCTCTTTGAATCTTCTTTATCATGCTAAGAGGAGCAGAAAAAAGCAAAAAATTTCAGAATTGCACCTTGCAATGCGGAGAAATTACTGTTTGTGCATTTACAATATTCATTGATTTTTGCCATTGAAAAACATCATGTTATTCATATACCAGAAATGTTTGAAGCTACTGACTGAATGAAAGGAGCTGGCATCTCACTCTCTTTGAATCTTCTTTATCATGCTAAGAGGAGCAGGAAAAAGCAAAAAATTTCAGAATTGCACATTGCAATGCAGAGAAATTACTGTTTGTGCATTTACAATATTCATTGATTTTTGCCATTGAAAAACGTCCAGAAATGATTGAAGCTACTGACTGAATGAAAGGAGCTGGCATCTCACTCTCTTTGAATCTTCTTTATCATGCTAAGAGGAGCAGGAAAAATCAAAAAATTTCAGAATTGCACCTTGCAATGCGGAGAAATTACTGTTTGTGCATTTACAATATTCATTGATTTTTGCCATTGAAAAACGTCCAGAAATGATTGAAGCTACTGACTGAATGAAAGGAGCTGGCATCTCACTCTCTTTGAATCTTCTTTATCATGCTAAGAGGAGCAGGAAAAAGCAAAAAATTTCAGAATTGCACCTTGCAATGCGGAGAAATTACTGTTTGTGCATTTACAATATTCATTGATTTTTGCCATTGAAAAACATGTTATTCATATACCAGAAATGTTTGAAGCTCCTGACTGAATGAAAGGAGCTGGCACTTCACTCTCTTTGAATCTTCTTTATCATGCTAAGAGGAGCAGGAAAAAGCAAAAAATTTCAGAATTGCACCTTGCAATGCGGAGAAATTACTGTTTGTGCATTTACAATATTCATTGATTTTTGCCATTGAAAAACGTCCAGAAATGATTGAAGCTACTGACTGAATGAAAGGAGCTGTCATCTCACTCTCTTTGAATCTTCTTTATCATGCTAAGAGGAGCAGGAAAAAGCTAAAAATTTCAGAATTGCACCTTGCAATGCGGAGAAATTACTGTTTGTGCATTTACAATATTCATTGATTTTTGCCATTGAAAAATGTCCAGAAATGATTGAAGCTACTGACTGAATGAAAGGAGCTGGCATCTCACTCTCTTTGAATCTTCTTTATCATGCTAAGAGGAGCAGGAAAAAGCAAAAAATTTCAGAATTGCGCCTTGCAATGCGGAGAAATTACTGTTTGTGCATTTACAAAATTCATTGATTTTTGCCATTGAAAAACATCATGTTATTCATATGCCAGAAATGATTGAAGCTACTGACTGAAGGAAAGGAGCTGGCATCTCACTCTCTTTGAATCTTCTTTATCATGCTAAGAGGAGCAGGAAAAAGCAAAAAATTTCAGAATTGCACCTTGCAATGCGGAGAAATTACTGTTTGTGCATTTACAATATTCATTGATTTTTGCCATTGAAAAACGTCCAGAAATGATTGAAGCTACTGACTGAATGAAAGGAGCTGGCATCTCACTCTCTTTGAATCTTCTTTATCATGCTAAGAGGAGCAGGAAAAAGCAAAAAATTTCAGAATTGCACCTTGCAATGCGGAGAAATTACTGTTTGTGCATTTACAATATTCATTGATTTTTGCCATTGAAAAACGTCCAGAAATGATTGAAGCTACTGACTGAATGAAAGGAGCTGGCATCTCACTCTCTTTGAATCTTCTTTATCATGCTAAGAGGAGCAGGAAAAAGTAAAAAATTTCAGAATTGCACCTTGCAATGCGGAGAAATTACTGTTTGTGCATTTATAATATTCAATGATTTTTGCCATTGAAAAACGTCCAGAAATGATTGAAGCTACTGACTGAACGAAAGGAGCTGGCATCTCACTCTCTTTGAATCTTCTTTATCATGCTAAGAGGAGCAGAAAAAAGCAAAAAATTTCAGAATTGCACCTTGCAATGCGGAGAAATTACTGTTTGTGCATTTACAATATTCATTGATTTTTGCCATTGAAAAACATCATGTTATTCATATACCAGAAATGTTTGAAGCTACTGACTGAATGAAAGGAGCTGGCATCTCACTCTCTTTGAATCTTCTTTATCATGCTAAGAGGAGCAGGAAAAAGCAAAAAATTTCAGAATTGCACATTGCAATGCAGAGAAATTACTGTTTGTGCATTTACAATATTCATTGATTTTTGCCATTGAAAAACGTCCAGAAATGATTGAAGCTACTGACTGAATGAAAGGAGCTGGCATCTCACTCTCTTTGAATCTTCTTTATCATGCTAAGAGGAGCAGGAAAAATCAAAAAATTTCAGAATTGCACCTTGCAATGCGGAGAAATTACTGTTTGTGCATTTACAATATTCATTGATTTTTGCCATTGAAAAACGTCCAGAAATGATTGAAGCTACTGACTGAATGAAAGGAGCTGGCATCTCACTCTCTTTGAATCTTCTTTATCATGCTAAGAGGAGCAGGAAAAAGCAAAAAATTTCAGAATTGCACCTTGCAATGCGGAGAAATTACTGTTTGTGCATTTACAATATTCATTGATTTTTGCCATTGAAAAACATGTTATTCATATACCAGAAATGTTTGAAGCTCCTGACTGAATGAAAGGAGCTGGCACCTCACTCTCTTTGAATCTTCTTTATCATGCTAAGAGGAGCAGGAAAAAGCAAAAAATTTCAGAATTGCACCTTGCAATGCGGAGAAATTACTGTTTGTGCATTTACAATATTCATTGATTTTTGCCATTGAAAAACGTCCAGAAATGATTGAAGCTACTGACTGAATGAAAGGAGCTGTCATCTCACTCTCTTTGAATCTTCTTTATCATGCTAAGAGGAGCAGGAAAAAGCTAAAAATTTCAGAATTGCACCTTGCAATGCGGAGAAATTACTGTTTGTGCATTTACAATATTCATTGATTTTTGCCATTGAAAAATGTCCAGAAATGATTGAAGCTACTGACTGAATGAAAGGAGCTGGCATCTCACTCTCTTTGAATCTTCTTTATCATGCTAAGAGGAGCAGGAAAAAGCAAAAAATTTCAGAATTGCGCCTTGCAATGCGGAGAAATTACTGTTTGTGCATTTACAAAATTCATTGATTTTTGCCATTGAAAAACATCATGTTATTCATATGCCAGAAATGATTGAAGCTACTGACTGAAGGAAAGGAGCTGGCATCTCACTCTCTTTGAATCTTCTTTATCATGCTAAGAGGAGCAGGAAAAAGCAAAAAATTTCAGAATTGCACCTTGCAATGCGGAGAAATTACTGTTTGTGCATTTACAATATTCATTGATTTTTGCCATTGAAAAACGTCCAGAAATGATTGAAGCTACTGACTGAATGAAAGGAGCTGGCATCTCACTCTCTTTGAATCTTCTTTATCATGCTAAGAGGAGCAGGAAAAAGCAAAAAATTTCAGAATTGCACCTTGCAATGCGGAGAAATTACTGTTTGTGCATTTACAATATTCATTGATTTTTGCCATTGAAAAACGTCCAGAAATGATTGAAGCTACTGACTGAATGAAAGGAGCTGGCATCTCACTCTCTTTGAATCTTCTTTATCATGCTAAGAGGAGCAGGAAAAAGCAAAAAATTTCAGAATTGCACCTTGCAATGCGGAGAAATTACTGTTTGTGCATTTACAATATTCATTGATTTTTGCCATTGAAAAACATGTTATTCATATACCAGAAATGTTTGAAGCTCCTGACTGAATGAAAGGAGCTGGCACCTCACTCTCTTTGAATCTTCTTTATCATGCTGAGAGGAGCAGGAAAAAGCAAAAAATTTCAGAATTGCACCTTGCAATGCGGAGAAATTACTGTTTGTGCATTTACAATATTCATTGATTTTTGCCATTGAAAAACGTCCAGAAATGATTGAAGCTACTGACTGAATGAAAGGAGCTGTCATCTCACTCTCTTTGAATCTTCTTTATCATGCTAAGAGGAGCAGGAAAAAGCAAAAAATTTCAGAATTGCACCTTGCAATGCGGAGAAATTACTGTTTGTGCATTTACAATATTCATTGATTTTTGCCATTGAAAAATGTTCAGAAATGATTGAAGCTACTGACTGAATGAAAGGAGCTGGCATCTCACTCTCTTTGAATCTTCTTTATCATGCTAAGAGGAGCAGGAAAAAGCAAAAAATTTCAGAATTGCGCCTTGCAATGCGGAGAAATTACTGTTTGTGCATTTACAAAATTCATTGATTTTTGCCATTGAAAAACATCATGTTATTCATATGCCAGAAATGATTGAAGCTACTGACTGAAGGAAAGGAGCTGGCATCTCACTCTCTTTGAATCTTCTTTATCATGCTAAGAGGAGCAGGAAAAAGCAAAAAATTTCAGAATTGCACCTTGCAATGCGGAGAAATTACTGTTTGTGCATTTACAATATTCATTGATTTTTGCCATTGAAAAACGTCCAGAAATGATTGAAGCTACTGACTGAATGAAAGGAGCTGGCATCTCACTCTCTTTGAATCTTCTTTATCATGCTAAGAGGAGCAGGAAAAAGCAAAAAATTTCAGAATTGCACCTTGCAATGCGGAGAAATTACTGTTTGTGCATTTACAATATTCATTGATTTTTGCGATTGAAAAACATCATGTTATTCATATATAAGAAATGATTGAAGCTACTGACTGAATGAAAGGAGCTGGCATCTCACTCTCTTTGAATCTTCTTTATCATGCTAAGAGGAGCAGGAAAAAGTAAAAAATTTCAGAATTGCACCTTGCAATGCGGAGAAATTACTGTTTGTGCATTTACAATATTCACTGATTTTTGCCATTGAAAAACGTCCAGAAATGATTGAAGCTACTGACTGAACTAAAGGAGCTGGCATCTCACTCTCTTTGAATCTTCTTTATCATGCTAAGAGGAGCAGGAAAAAGCAAAAAATTTCAGAATTGCACCTTGCAATGCGGAGAAATTACTGTTTGTGCATTTACAATATTCATTGATTTTTGCCATTGAAAAACATCATGTTATTCATATACCAGAAATGTTTGAAGCTACTGACTGAATTAAAGGAGCTGGTATCTCACTCTCTTTGAATCTTCTTCATAATGCTAAGAGGAGCAGGCCATTGAAAAGCGTCCAGAAATGATTGAAGCTACTGACTGAATGAAAGGAGCTGGCATCTCACTCTCTTTGAATCTTCTTTATCATGCTAAGAGGAGCAGGAAAAAGCAAAAAATTTCAGAATTGCACCTTGCAATGCGGAGAAATTACTGTTTGTGCATTTACAATATTCATTGATTTTTGCCATTGAAAAACGTCCAGAAATGATTGAAGGTACTGACTGAATGAAAGGAGCTGGCATCTCACTCTCTTTGAATCTTCTTTATCATGCTAAGAGGAGCAGAAAAAAGCAAAAAATTTCAGAATTGCACCTTGCAATGCGGAGAAATTACTGTTTGTGCATTTACAATATTCATTGATTTTTGCCATTGAAAAACGTCCAGAAATGATTGAAGCTACTGACTGAATGAAAGGAGCTGGCATCTCACTCTCTTTGAATCTTCTTTATCATGCTAAGAGGAGCAGAAAAAAGCAAAAAATTTCAGAATTGCACCTTGCAATGCGGAGAAATTACTGTTTGTGCATTTACAATATTCATTGATTTTTGCCATTGAAAAACATCATGTTATTCATATACCAGAAATGTTTGAAGCTACTGACTGAATGAAAGGAGCTGGCATCTCACTCTCTTTGAATCTTCTTTATCATGCTAAGAGGAGCAGGAAAAAGCAAAAAATTTCAGAATTGCACATTGCAATGCAGAGAAATTACTGTTTGTGCATTTACAATATTCATTGATTTTTGCCATTGAAAAACGTCCAGAAATGATTGAAGCTACTGACTGAATGAAAGGAGCTGGCATCTCACTCTCTTTGAATCTTCTTTATCATGCTAAGAGGAGCAGGAAAAATCAAAAAATTTCAGAATTGCACCTTGCAATGCGGAGAAATTACTGTTTGTGCATTTACAATATTCATTGATTTTTGCCATTGAAAAACGTCCAGAAATGATTGAAGCTACTGACTGAATGAAAGGAGCTGGCATCTCACTCTCTTTGAATCTTCTTTATCATGCTAAGAGGAGCAGGAAAAAGCAAAAAATTTCAGAATTGCACCTTGCAATGCGGAGAAATTACTGTTTGTGCATTTACAATATTCATTGATTTTTGCCATTGAAAAACATGTTATTCATATACCAGAAATGTTTGAAGCTCCTGACTGAATGAAAGGAGCTGGCACCTCACTCTCTTTGAATCTTCTTTATCATGCTAAGAGGAGCAGGAAAAAGCAAAAAATTTCAGAATTGCACCTTGCAATGCGGAGAAATTACTGTTTGTGCATTTACAATATTCATTGATTTTTGCCATTGAAAAACGTCCAGAAATGATTGAAGCTACTGACTGAATGAAAGGAGCTGTCATCTCACTCTCTTTGAATCTTCTTTATCATGCTAAGAGGAGCAGGAAAAAGCTAAAAATTTCAGAATTGCACCTTGCAATGCGGAGAAATTACTGTTTGTGCATTTACAATATTCATTGATTTTTGCCATTGAAAAATGTCCAGAAATGATTGAAGCTACTGACTGAATGAAAGGAGCTGGCATCTCACTCTCTTTGAATCTTCTTTATCATGCTAAGAGGAGCAGGAAAAAGCAAAAAATTTCAGAATTGCGCCTTGCAATGCGGAGAAATTACTGTTTGTGCATTTACAAAATTCATTGATTTTTGCCATTGAAAAACATCATGTTATTCATATGCCAGAAATGATTGAAGCTACTGACTGAAGGAAAGGAGCTGGCATCTCACTCTCTTTGAATCTTCTTTATCATGCTAAGAGGAGCAGGAAAAAGCAAAAAATTTCAGAATTGCACCTTGCAATGCGGAGAAATTACTGTTTGTGCATTTACAATATTCATTGATTTTTGCCATTGAAAAACGTCCAGAAATGATTGAAGCTACTGACTGAATGAAAGGAGCTGGCATCTCACTCTCTTTGAATCTTCTTTATCATGCTAAGAGGAGCAGGAAAAAGCAAAAAATTTCAGAATTGCACCTTGCAATGCGGAGAAATTACTGTTTGTGCATTTACAATATTCATTGATTTTTGCCATTGAAAAACGTCCAGAAATGATTGAAGCTACTGACTGAATGAAAGGAGCTGGCATCTCACTCTCTTTGAATCTTCTTTATCATGCTAAGAGGAGCAGGAAAAAGCAAAAAATTTCAGAATTGCACCTTGCAATGCGGAGAAATTACTGTTTGTGCATTTACAATATTCATTGATTTTTGCCATTGAAAAACATGTTATTCATATACCAGAAATGTTTGAAGCTCCTGACTGAATGAAAGGAGCTGGCACCTCACTCTCTTTGAATCTTCTTTATCATGCTGAGAGGAGCAGGAAAAAGCAAAAAATTTCAGAATTGCACCTTGCAATGCGGAGAAATTACTGTTTGTGCATTTACAATATTCATTGATTTTTGCCATTGAAAAACGTCCAGAAATGATTGAAGCTACTGACTGAATGAAAGGAGCTGTCATCTCACTCTCTTTGAATCTTCTTTATCATGCTAAGAGGAGCAGGAAAAAGCAAAAAATTTCAGAATTGCACCTTGCAATGCGGAGAAATTACTGTTTGTGCATTTACAATATTCATTGATTTTTGCCATTGAAAAATGTTCAGAAATGATTGAAGCTACTGACTGAATGAAAGGAGCTGGCATCTCACTCTCTTTGAATCTTCTTTATCATGCTAAGAGGAGCAGGAAAAAGCAAAAAATTTCAGAATTGCGCCTTGCAATGCGGAGAAATTACTGTTTGTGCATTTACAAAATTCATTGATTTTTGCCATTGAAAAACATCATGTTATTCATATGCCAGAAATGATTGAAGCTACTGACTGAAGGAAAGGAGCTGGCATCTCACTCTCTTTGAATCTTCTTTATCATGCTAAGAGGAGCAGGAAAAAGCAAAAAAATTCAGAATTGCACCTTGCAATGCGGAGAAATTACTGTTTGTGCATTTACAATATTCATTGATTTTTGCCATTGAAAAACGTCCAGAAATGATTGAAGCTACTGACTGAATGAAAGGAGCTGGCATCTCACTCTCTTTGAATCTTCTTTATCATGCTAAGAGGAGCAGGAAAAAGCAAAAAATTTCAGAATTGCACCTTGCAATGCGGAGAAATTACTGTTTGTGCATTTACAATATTCATTGATTTTTGCGATTGAAAAACATCATGTTATTCATATACCAGAAATGATTGAAGCTACTGACAATGAAAGGAGCTGGCATCTCACTCTCTTTGAATCTTCTTTATCATGCTAAGAGGAGCAGGAAAAAGTAAAAAATTTCAGAATTGCACCTTGCAATGCGGAGAAATTACTGTTTGTGCATTTACAATATTCACTGATTTTTGCCATTGAAAAACATCCAGAAATGATTGAAGCTACTGACTGAACTAAAGGAGCTGGCATCTCACTCTCTTTGAATCTTCTTTATCATGCTAAGAGGAGCAGGAAAAAGCAAAAAATTTCAGAATTGCACCTTGCAATGCGGAGAAATTACTGTTTGTGCATTTACAATATTCATTGATTTTTGCCATTGAAAAACATCATGTTATTCATATACCAGAAATGTTTGAAGCTACTGACTGAATTAAAGGAGCTGGTATCTCACTCTCTTTGAATCTTCTTCATAATGCTAAGAGGAGCAGGCCATTGAAAAGCGTCCAGAAATGATTGAAGCTACTGACTGAATGAAAGGAGCTGGCATCTCACTCTCTTTGAATCTTCTTTATCATGCTAAGAGGAGCAGGAAAAAGCAAAAAATTTCAGAATTGCACCTTGCAATGCGGAGAAATTACTGTTTGTGCATTTACAATATTCATTGATTTTTGCCATTGAAAAACGTCCAGAAATGATTGAAGGTACTGACTGAATGAAAGGAGCTGGCATCTCACTCTCTTTGAATCTTCTTTATCATGCTAAGAGGAGCAGGAAAAAGCAAAAAATTTCAGAATTGCACCTTGCAATGCGGAGAAATTACTGTTTGTGCATTTACAATATTCATTGATTTTTGCCATTGAAAAACGTCCAGAAATGATTGAAGCTACTGACTGAATGAAAGGAGCTGGCATCTCACTCTCTTTGAATCTTCTTTATCATGCTAAGAGGAGCAGGAAAAAGCAAAAAATTTCAGAATTGCACCTTGCAATGCGGAGAAATTACTGTTTGTGCATTTACAATATTCATTGATTTTTGCCATTGAAAAATGTCCAGAAATGATTGAAGCTACTGACTGAATGAAAGGAGCTGGCATCTCACTCTCTTTGAATCTTCTTTATCATGCTAAGAGGAGCAGGAAAAAGCAAAAAATTTCAGAATTGCGCCTTGCAATGCGGAGAAATTACTGTTTGTGCATTTACAAAATTCATTGATTTTTGCCATTGAAAAATATCATGTTATTCATATACCAGAAATGATTGATGTTTTTCAATGGCAAAAATCAATGAATATTGTAAATGCACAAACAGTAATTTCTCCGCATTGCAAGGTGCAATTCTGAAATTTTTTGCTTTTTCCTGCTAATCCTAGCATGATAAAGAAGATTCAAAGAGAGTGAGATGCCAGCTCCTTTCATTCAGTCAGTAGCTTCAAACATTTCTGGACGTTTTTCAATGGCAAAAATCAATGAATATTGTAAATGCACAAACAGTAATATCTCCACATTGCAAGGTGCAATTCTGAAATTTTTTGCTTTTTCCTGTTAATCCTAGCATGATAAAGAAGATTTAAAGAGAGTGAGATGCCAGCTCCTTTCATTCAGTCAGTAGCTTCAAACATTTCTGGTATATGAAAAACATGTTTTTCAATGGCAAAAATCAATGAATATTGTAAATGCACAAACAGTAATATCTCCACATTGCAAGGTGCAATTCTGAAATTTTTTGCTTTTTCCTGCTAATCCTAGCATGATAAAGAAGATTCAAAGAGAGTGAGATGCCAGCTCCTTTCATTCAGTCAGTAGCTTCAAACATTTCTGGTATATGAAAAACATGTTTTTCAATGGCAAAAATCAATGAATATTGTAAATGCACAAACAGTAATATCTCCACATTGCAAGGTGCAATTCTGAAATTTTTTGCTTTTTCCTGCTAATCCTAGCATGACAAAGAAGATTCAAAGAGAGTGAGATGCCAGCTCCTTTCATTCAGTCAGTAGCTTCAAACATTTCTGGACGTTTTTCAATGGCAAAAATCAATGAATATTGTAAATGCACAAACAGTAATATCTCCACATTGCAAGGTGCAATTCTGAAATTTTTTGCTTTTTCCTGTTAATCCTAGCATGATAAAGAAGATTCAAAGAGAGTGAGATGCCAGCTCCTTTCATTCAGTCAGTAGCTTCAAACATTTCTGGTATATGAAAAACATGTTTTTCAATGGCAAAAATCAATGAATATTGTAAATGCACAAACAGTAATATCTCCACATTGCAAGGTGCAATTCTGAAATTTTTTGTTTTTTCCTGTTAATCCTAGCATGATAAAGAAGATTCAAAGAGAGTGAGATGCCAGCTCCTTTCATTCAGTCAGTAGCTTCAAACATTTCTGGTATATGAAAAACATGTTTTTCAATGGCAAAAATCAATGAATATTGTTAATGCACAAACAGTAATATCTCCACATTGCAAGGTGCAATTCTGAAATTTTTTGCTTTTTCCTGCTAATCCTAGCATGATAAAGAAGATTCAAAGAGAGTGAGATGCCAGCTCCTTTCATTCAGTCAGTAGCTTCAAACATTTCTGGTATATGAAAAACATGTTTTTCAATGGCAAAAATCAATGAATATTGTAAATGCACAAACAGTAATATCTCCACATTGCAAGGTGCAATTCTGAAATTTTTTGCTTTTTCCTGCTAATCCTAGCATGATAAAGAAGATTCAAAGAGAGTGAGATGCCAGCTCCTTTCATTCAGTCAGTAGCTTCAAACATTTCTGGTATATGAAAAACATGTTTTTCAATGGCAAAAATCAATGAATATTGTAAATGCACAAACAGTAATATCTCCACATTGCAAGGTGCAATTCTGAAATTTTTTGCTTTTTCCTGTTAATCCTAGCATGATAAAGAAGATTCAAAGAGAGTGAGATGCCAGCTCCTTTCATTCAGTCAGTAGCTTCAAACATTTCTGGACGTTTTTCAATGGCAAAAATCAATGAATATTGTAAATGCACAAACAGTAATATCTCCACATTGCAAGGTGCAATTCTGAAATTTTTTGCTTTTTCCTGTTAATCCTAGCATGATAAAGAAGATTCAAAGAGAGTGAGATACCAGCTCCTTTCATTCAGTCAGTAGCTTCAAACATTTCTGGTATATGAAAAACATGTTTTTCAATGGCAAAAATCAATGAATATTGTAAATGCACAAACAGTAATATCTCCACATTGCAAGGTGCAATTCTGAAATTTTTTGCTTTTTCCTGCTAATCCTAGCATGATAAAGAAGATTCAAAGAGAGTGAGATGCCAGCTAATTTCATTCAGTCAGTAGCTTCAAACATTTCTGGACGTTTTTCAATGGCAAAAATCAATGAATATTGTAAATGCACAAACAGTAATATCTCCACATTGCAAGGTGCAATTCTGAAATTTTTTGCTTTTTCCTGCTAATCCTAGCATGATAAAGAAGATTCAAAGAGAGTGAGATGCCAGCTCCTTTCATTCAGTCAGTAGCTTCAAACATTTCTTGTATATGAAAAACATGTTTTTCAATGGCAAAAATCAATGAATATTGTAAATGCATAAACAGTAATATCTCCACATTGCAAGGTGCAATTCTGAAATTTTTTGCTTTTTCCTGCTAATCCTAGCATGATCAAGAAGATTCAAAGAGAGTGAGATACCAGCTCCTTTCATTCAGTCAGTAGCTTCAAACATTTCTGGACGTTTTTCAATGGCAAAAATCAATGAATATTGTAAATGCACAAACAGTAATGACTCCACATTGCAAGGTGCAATTCTGAAATTTTTTGCTTTTTCCTGTTAATCCTAGCATGATAAAGAAGATTCAAAGAGAGTGAGATGCCAGCTCCTTTCATTCAAGTCAGTAGCTTCAAACATTTCTGGTATATGAAAAACATGTTTTTCAATGGCAAAAATCAATGAATATTGTAAATGCACAAACAGCAATATCTCCACATTGCAAGGTGCAATTCTGAAATTTTTTGCTTTTTCCTGCTTATCCTAGCATGATAAAGAAGATTCAAAGAGAGTGAGATGCCAGCTCCTTTCATTCAGTCAGTAGCTTCAAACATTTCTGGTATATGAAAAACATGTTTTTCAATGGCAAAAATCAATGAATATTGTAAATGCACAAACAGTAATATCTCCACATTGCAAGGTGCAATTCTGAAATTTTTTTGCTTTTTCCTGCTAATCCTAGCATGATAAAGAAGATTCAAAGAGAGTGAGATGCCAGCTCCTTTCATTCAGTCAGTAGCTTCAAACATTTCTGGACGTTTTTCAATGGCAAAATCAATGAATATTGTAAATGCACAAACAGTAATATCTCCACATTGCAAGGTGCAATTCTGAAATTTTTTGCTTTTTCCTGTTAATCCTAGCATGATAAAGAAGATTCAAAGACAGTGAGATGCCAGCTTCTTTCATTCAGTCAGTAGCTTCAAACATTTCTGGTATATGAAAAACATGTTTTTCAATGGCAAAAATCAATGAATATTGTAAATGCACAAACAGTAATATCTCCACATTGCAAGGTGCAATTCTGAAATTTTTTGCTTTTTCCTGCTAATCCTAGCATGATAAAGAAGATTCAAAGAGAGTGAGATGCCAGCTCCTTTCATTCCGTCAGTAGCTTCAAACATTTCTGGTATATGAAAAACATGTTTTTCAATGGCAAAAATCAATGAATATTGTAAATGCACAAACAGTAATATCTCCACATTGCAAGGTGCAATTCTGAAATTTTTTGCTTTTTCCTGCTTATCCTAGCATGATAAAGAAGATTCAAAGAGAGTGAGATGCCAGCTCCTTTCATTCAGTCAGTAGCTTCAAACATTTCTGGACGTTTTTCAATGGCAAAATCAATGAATATTGTAAATGCACAAACAGTAATATCTCCACATTGCAAGGTGCAATTCTGAAATTTTTTGCTTTTTCCTGTTAATCCTAGCATGATAAAGAAGATTCAAAGACAGTGAGATGCCAGCTCCTTTCATTCAGTCAGTAGCTTCAAACATTTCTGGTATATGAAAAACATGTTTTTCAATGGCAAAAATCAATGAATATTGTAAATGCACAAACAGTAATATCTCCACATTGCAAGGTGCAATTCTGAAATTTTTTGCTTTTTCCTGCTAATCCTAGCATGATAAAGAAGATTCAAAGAGAGTGAGATGCCAGCTCCTTTCATTCCGTCAGTAGCTTCAAACATTTCTGGTATATGAAAAACATGTTTTTCAATGGCAAAAATCAATGAATATTGTAAATGCACAAACAGTAATATCTCCACATTGCAAGGTGCAATTCTGAAATTTTTTGCTTTTTCCTGCTAATCCTAGCATGATAAAGAAGATTCAAAGAGAGTGAGATGCCAGCTCCTTTCATTCAGTCAGTAGCTTCAAACATTTCTGGACGTTTTTCAATGGCAAAATCAATGAATATTGTAAATGCACAAACAGTAATATCTCCACATTGCAAGGTGCAATTCTGAAATTTTTTGCTTTTTCCTGCTAATCCTAGCATGATAAAGAAGATTCAAAGAGAGTGAGATGCCAGCTAATTTCATTCAGTCAGTAGCTTCAAACATTTCTGGACGTTTTTCAATGGCAAAAATCAATGAATATTGTAAATGCACAAACAGTAATATCTCCACATTGCAAGGTGCAATTCTGAAATTTTTTGCTTTTTCCTGCTAATCCTAGCATGATAAAGAAGATTCAAAGAGAGTGAGATGCCAGCTCCTTTCATTCAGTCAGTAGCTTCAAACATTTCTTGTATATGAAAAACATGTTTTTCAATGGCAAAAATCAATGAATATTGTAAATGCACAAACAGTAATATCTCCACATTGCAAGGTGCAATTCTGAAATTTTTTGCTTTTTCCTGCTAATCCTAGCATGATAAAGAAGATTCAAAGAGAGTGAGATACCAGCTCCTTTCATTCAGTCAGTAGCTTCAAACATTTCTGGACGTTTTTCAATGGCAAAAATCAATGAATATTGTAAATGCACAAACAGTAATATCTCCACATTGCAAGGTGCAATTCTGAAATTTTTTGCTTTTTCCTGTTAATCCTAGCATGATAAAGAAGATTCAAAGAGAGTGAGATGCCAGCTCCTTTCATTCAAGTCAGTAGCTTCAAACATTTCTGGTATATGAAAAACATGTTTTTCAATGGCAAAAATCAATGAATATTGTAAATGCACAAACAGTAATATCTCCACATTGCAAGGTGCAATTCTGAAATTTTTTGCTTTTTCCTGCTTATCCTAGCATGATAAAGAAGATTCAAAGAGAGTGAGATGCCAGCTCCTTTCATTCAGTCAGTAGCTTCAAACATTTCTGGTATATGAAAAACATGTTTTTCAATGGCAAAAATCAATGAATATTGTAAATGCACAAACAGTAATATCTCCACATTGCAAGGTGCAATTCTGAATTTTTTTTGCTTTTTCCTGCTAATCCTAGCATGATAAAGAAGATTTAAAGAGAGTGAGATGCCAGCTCCTTTCATTCAGTCAGTAGCTTCAAACATTTCTGGACGTTTTTCAATGGCAAAATCAATGAATATTGTAAATGCACAAACAGTAATATCTCCACATTGCAAGGTGCAATTCTGAAATTTTTTGCTTTTTCCTGTTAATCCTAGCATGATAAAGAAGATTAAAAGACAGTGAGATGCCAGCTCCTTTCATTCAGTCAGTAGCTTCAAACATTTCTGGTATATGAAAAACATGTTTTTCAATGGCAAAAATCAATGAATATTGTAAATGCACAAACAGTAATATCTCCACATTGCAAGGTGCAATTCTGAAATTTTTTGCTTTTTCCTGCTAATCCTAGCATGATAAAGAAGATTCAAAGAGAGTGAGATGCCAGCTCCTTTCATTCCATCAGTAGCTTCAAACATTTCTGGTATATGAAAAACATGTTTTTCAATGGCAAAAATCAATGAATATTGTAAATGCACAAACAGTAATATCTCCACATTGCAAGGTGCAATTCTGAAATTTTTTGCTTTTTCCTGCTAATCCTAGCATGATAAAGAAGATTCAAAGAGAGTGAGATGCCAGCTCCTTTCATTCCGTCAGTAGCTTCAAACATTTCTGGTATATGAAAAACATGTTTTTCAATGGCAAAAATCAATGAATATTGTAAATGCACAAACAGTAATATCTCCACATTGCAAGGTGCAATTCTGAAATTTTTTGCTTTTTCCTGCTTATCCTAGCATGATAAAGAAGATTCAAAGAGAGTGAGATGCCAGCTCCTTTCATTCAGTCAGTAGCTTCAAACATTTCTGGACGTTTTTCAATGGCAAAATCAATGAATATTGTAAATGCACAAACAGTAATATCTCCACATTGCAAGGTGCAATTCTGAAATTTTTTGCTTTTTCCTGTTAATCCTAGCATGATAAAGAAGATTCAAAGACAGTGAGATGCCAGCTCCTTTCATTCAGTCAGTAGCTTCAAACATTTCTGGTATATGAAAAACATGTTTTTCAATGGCAAAAATCAATGAATATTGTAAATGCACAAACAGTAATATCTCCACATTGCAAGGTGCAATTCTGAAATTTTTTGCTTTTTCCTGCTAATCCTAGCATGATAAAGAAGATTCAAAGAGAGTGAGATGCCAGCTCCTTTCATTCCGTCGGTAGCTTCAAACATTTCTGGTATATGAAAAACATGTTTTTCAATGGCAAAAATCAATGAATATTGTAAATGCACAAACAGTAATATCTCCACATTGCAAGGTGCAATTCTGAAATTTTTTGCTTTTTCCTGCTAATCCTAGCATGATAAAGAAGATTCAAAGAGAGTGAGATGCCAGCTCCTTTCATTCAGTCAGTAGCTTCAAACATTTCTGGACGTTTTTCAATGGCAAAATCAATGAATATTGTAAATGCACAAACAGTAATATCTCCACATTGCAAGGTGCAATTCTGAAATTTTTTGCTTTTTCCTGCTAATCCTAGCATGATAAAGAAGATTCAAAGAGAGTGAGATGCCAGCTAATTTCATTCAGTCAGTAGCTTCAAACATTTCTGGACGTTTTTCAATGGCAAAAATCAATGAATATTGTAAATGCACAAACAGTAATATCTCCACATTGCAAGGTGCAATTCTGAAATTTTTTGCTTTTTCCTGCTAATCCTAGCATGATAAAGAAGATTCAAAGAGAGTGAGATGCCAGCTCCTTTCATTCAGTCAGTAGCTTCAAACATTTCTTGTATATGAAAAACATGTTTTTCAATGGCAAAAATCAATGAATATTGTAAATGCACAAACAGTAATATCTCCACATTGCAAGGTGCAATTCTGAAATTTTTTTCTTTTTCCTGCTAATCCTAGCATGATAAAGAAGATTCAAAGAGAGTGAGATACCAGCTCCTTTCATTCAGTCAGTAGCTTCAAACATTTCTGGACGTTTTTCAATGGCAAAAATCAATGAATATTGTAAATGCACAAACAGTAATATCTCCACATTGCAAGGTGCAATTCTGAAATTTTTTGCTTTTTCCTGTTAATCCTAGCATGATAAAGAAGATTCAAAGAGAGTGAGATGCCAGCTCCTTTCATTCAAGTCAGTAGCTTCAAACATTTCTGGTATATGAAAAACATGTTTTACAATGGCAAAAATCAATGAATATTGTAAATGCACAAACAGTAATATCTCCACATTGCAAGGTGCAATTCTGAAATTTTTTGCTTTTTCCTGCTTATCCTAGCATGATAAAGAAGACTCAAAGAGAGTGAGATGCCAGCTCCTTTCATTCAGTCAGTAGCTTCAAACATTTCTGGTATATGAAAAACATGTTTTTCAATGGCAAAAATCAATGAATATTGTAAATGCACAAACAGTAATATCTCCACATTGCAAGGTGCAATTCTGAAATTTTTTTGCTTTTTCCTGCTAATCCTAGCATGATAAAGAAGATTTAAAGAGAGTGAGATGCCAGCTCCTTTCATTCAGTCAGTAGCTTCAAACATTTCTGGACGTTTTTCAATGGCAAAATCAATGAATATTGTAAATGCACAAACAGTAATATCTCCACATTGCAAGGTGCAATTCTGAAATTTTTTGCTTTTTCCTGTTAATCCTAGCATGATAAAGAAGATTCAAAGACAGTGAGATGCCAGCTCCTTTCATTCAGTCAGTAGCTTCAAACATTTCTGGTATATGAAAAACATGTTTTTCAATGGCAAAAATCAATGAATATTGTAAATGCACAAACAGTAATATCTCCACATTGCAAGGTGCAATTCTGAAATTTTTTGCTTTTTCCTGCTAATCCTAGCATGATAAAGAAGATTCAAAGAGAGTGAGATGCCAGCTCCTTTCATTCCGTCAGTAGCTTCAAACATTTCTGGTATATGAAAAACATGTTTTTCAATGGCAAAAATCAATGAATATTGTAAATGCACAAACAGTAATATCTCCACATTGCAAGGTGCAATTCTGAAATTTTTTGCTTTTTCCTGTTAATCCTAGCATGATAAAGAAGATTCAAAGAGAGTGAGATGCCAGCTCCTTTCATTCAGTCAGTAGCTTCAAACATTTCTGGTATATGAAAAACATGTTTTTCAATGGCAAAAATCAATGAATATTGTAAATGCACAAACAGTAATATCTCCACATTGCAAGGTGCAATTCTGAAATTTTTTGCTTTTTCCTGCTAATCCTAGCATGATAAAGAAGATTCAAAGAGAGTGAGATGCCAGCTCCTTTCATTCAGTCAGTAGCTTCAAACATTTCTGGTATATGAAAAACATGTTTTTCAATGGCAAAAATCAATGAATATTGTAAATGCACAAACAGTAATATCTCCACATTGCAAGGTGCAATTCTGAAATTTTTTGCTTTTTCCTGCTAATCCAAGCATGATAAAGAAGATTCAAAGAGAGTGAGATGCCAGCTCCTTTCATTCAGTCAGTAGCTTCAAACATTTCTGGTATATGAATAACATGATGTTTTTCAATGGCAAAAATCAATGAATATTGTAAATGCACAAACAGTAATTTCTCCGCATTGCAAGGTGCAATTCTGAAATTTTTTGCTTTTTCCTGCTCCTCTTAGCATGATAAAGAAGATTCAAAGAGAGTGAGATGCCAGCTCCTTTCATTCAGTCAGTAGCTTCAAACATTTCTGGTATATGAATAACATGATGTTTTTCAATGGCAAAAATCAATGAATATTGTAAATGCACAAACAGTAATTTCTCCGCATTGCAAGGTGCAATTCTGAAATTTTTTGCTTTTTCCTGCTCCTCTTAGCATGATAAAGACGATTCAAAGAGAGTGAGATGCCAGCTCCTTTCATTCAGTCAGTAGCTTCAATCATTTCTGGACGTTTTTCAATGGCAAAAATCAATGAATATTGTAAATGCACAAACAGTAATTTCTCCGCATTGCAAGGTGCAATTCTGAAATTTTTTGCTTTTTCCTGCTCCTCTTAGCATGATAAAGAAAATTCAGAGTGAGATGCCAGCTGCTTTCATTCAGTCAGTAGCTTCAATCATTTCTGGACGTTTTTCAATGGCAAAAATCAATGAATATTGTAAATGCACAAACAGTAATATCTCCACATTGCAAGGTGCAATTCTGAAATTTTTTGCTTTTTCCTGTTAATCCTAGCATGATAAAGAAGATTCAAAGAGAGTGAGATGCCAGCTCCTTTCATTCAGTCAGTAGCTTCAAACATTTCTGGTATATGAAAAACATGTTTTTCAATGGCAAAAATCAATGAATATTGTAAATGCACAAACAGTAATATCTCCACATTGCAAGGTGCAATTCTGAAATTTTTTGCTTTTTCCTGCTCCTCTTAGCATGATAAAGAAGATTCAAAGAGAGTGAGATGCCAGCTCCTTTCGTTCAGTCAGTAGCTTCAATCATTTCTGGACGTTTTTCAAAGGCAAAAATCATTGAATATTGTAAATGCACAAACAGTAATTTCTCCGCATTGCAAGGTGCAATTCTGAAATTTTTTACTTTTTCCTGCTCCTCTTAGCATGATAAAGAAGATTCAAAGAGAGTGAGATGCCAGCTCCTTTTATTCAGTCAGTAGCTTCAATCATTTCTGGTATATGAATAACATGATGTTTTTCAATGGCAAAAATCAATGAATATTGTAAATGCACAAACAGTAATTTCTCCGCATTGCAAGGTGCAATTCTGAAGTTTTTTGCTTTTTCCTGCTAATCTTAGCATGATAAAGAAGATTCAAAGAGAGTGAGATGCCAGCTCCTTTCATTCAGTCAGTAGCTTCAATCATTTCTGGACGTTTTTCAATGGCAAAAATCATTGAATATTGTAAATGCACAAACAGTAATTTCTCCGCATTGCAAGGTGCAATTCTGAAATTTTTTACTTTTTCCTGCTCCTCTTAGCATGATAAAGAAGATTCAAAGAGAGTGAGATGCCAGCTCCTTTCGTTCAGTCAGTAGCTTCAATAATTTCTGGTATATGAATAACATGATGTTTTTCAATGTCAAAAATCAATGAATATTGTAAATGCACAAACAGTAATTTCTCCGCATTGCAAGGTGCAATTCTGAAATTTTTTGCTTTTTCCTGCTCCTCTTAGCATGATAAAGAAGATTCAAAGAGAGTGAGATGCCAGCTCCTTTCATTCAGTCAGTAGCTTCAATCATTTCTGGACGTTTTTCAATGGCAAAAATCAATGAATATTGTAAATGCACAAACAGTAATTTCTCCGCATTGCAAGGTGCAATTCTGAAATTTTTTGCTTTTTCCTGCTCCTCTTAGCATGATAAAGAAAATTCAGAGTGAGATGCCAGCTCCTTTCATTCAGTCAGTAGCTTCAATCATTTCTGGACGTTTTTCAATGGCAAAAATCAATGAATATTGTAAATGCACAAACAGTAATTTCTCCGCATTGCAAGGTGCAATTCTGAAATTTTTTGCTTTTTCCTGCTCCTCTTAGCATGATAAAGAAGATTCAAAGAGAGTGAGATGCCAGCTCCTTTCATTCAGTCAGTAGCTTCAAACATTTCTGGTATATGAATAACATGATGTTTTTCAATGGCAAAAATCAATGAATATTGTAAATGCACAAACAGTAATTTCTCCGCATTGCAAGGTGCAATTCTGAAATTTTTTGCTTTTTCCTGCTCCTCTTAGCATGATAAAGAAGATTCAAAGAGAGTGAGATGCCAGCTCCTTTCGTTCAGTCAGTAGCTTCAATCATTTCTGGACGTTTTTCAAAGGCAAAAATCATTGAATATTGTAAATGCACAAACAGTAATTTCTCCGCATTGCAAGGTGCAATTCTGAAATTTTTTACTTTTTCCTGCTCCTCTTAGCATGATAAAGAAGATTCAAAGAGAGTGAGATGCCAGCTCCTTTCATTCAGTCAGTAGCTTCAATCATTTCTGGTATATGAATAACATGATGTTTTTCAATGGCAAAAATCAATGAATATTGTAAATGCACAAACAGTAATTTCTCCGCATTGCAAGGTGCAATTCTGAAGTTTTTTGCTTTTTCCTGCTCCTCTTAGCATGATAAAGAAGATTCAAAGAGAGTGAGATGCCAGCTCCTTTCATTCAGTCAGTAGCTTCAATCATTTCTGGACGTTTTTCAATGGCAAAAATCATTGAATATTGTAAATGCACAAACAGTAATTTCTCCGCATTGCAAGGTGCAATTCTGAAATTTTTTACTTTTTCCTGCTCCTCTTAGCATGATAAAGAAGATTCAAAGAGAGTGAGATGCCAGCTCCTTTCATTCAGTCAGTAGCTTCAATCATTTCTGGTATATGAATAACATGATGTTTTTCAATGGCAAAAATCAATGAATATTGTAAATGCACAAACAGTAATTTCTCCGCATTGCAAGGTGCAATTCTGAAATTTTTTGCTTTTTCCTGCTCCTCTTAGCATAATAAAGAAGATTCAAAGAAAGTGAGATGCCAGCTCCTTTCATTCAGTCAGTAGCTTCAATCATTTCTGGACGTTTTTCAATGGCAAACATCAATGAATATTGTAAATGCACAAACAGTAATTTCTTCGCATTGCAAGGTGCAATTCTGAAATTTTTTGCTTTTTCCTGCTCCTCTTAGCATGATAAACAAGATTCAAAGAGAGTGAGATGCCAGCTCCTTTCATTCAGTCAGTAGCTTCAATCATTTCTGGACGTTTTTCAATGGCAAAAATCAATGAATATTGTAAATGCACAAACAGTAATTTCTCCGCATTGCAAGGTGCAATTCTGAAATTTTTTACTTTTTCCTGCTCCTCTTAGCATGATAAAGAAGATTCAAAGAGAGTGAGATGCCAGCTCCTTTCATTCAGTCAGTAGCTTCAAACATTCCTGGTATATGAATAACATAATGTTTTTCAATGGCAAAAATCAATGAATATTGTAAATGCACAAACAGTAATTTCTCCGCATTGCAAGGTGCAATTCTGAAATTTTTTGCTTTTTCCTGCTCCTCTTAGCATGATAAAGAAGATTCAAAGAGAGTGAGATGCCAGCTCCTTTCATTCAGTCAGTAGCTTCAATCATTTCTGGACGTTTTTCAATTGCAAAAATCAATGAATATTGTAAATGCACAAACAGTAATTTCTCCGCATTGCAAGGTGCAATTCTGAAATTTTTTGCTTTTTCCTGCTCCTCTTAGCATGATAAAGAAGATTCAAAGAGAGTGAGATGCCAGCTCCTTTCATTCAGTCAGTAGCTTCAAACATTTCTGGTATATGAATAACATGATGTTTTTCAATGGCAAAAATCAATGAATATTGTAAATGCACAAACAGTAATTTCTCCGCATTGCAAGGTGCAATTCTGAAATTTTTTGATTTTTCCTGCTCCTCTTAGCATGATAAAGAAGATTCAAAGAGAGTGAGATGCCAGCTCCTTTCATTCAGTCAGTAGCATCAATCATTTCTGGTATATGAATAACATGATGTTTTTCAATGGCAAAAATCAATGAATATTGTAAATGCACAAACAGTAATTTCTCCGCATTGCAAGGTGCAATTCTGAAATTTTTTGCTTTTTCCTGCTCCTCTTAGCATGATAAAGAAGATTCAAAGAGAGTGAGATGCCAGCTCCTTTCGTTCAGTCAGTAGCTTCAATCATTTCTGGACGTTTTTCAAAGGCAAAAATCATTGAATATTGTAAATGCACAAACAGTAATTTCTCCGCATTGCAAGGTGCAATTCTGAAATTTTTTACTTTTTCCTGCTCCTCTTAGCATGATAAAGAAGATTCAAAGAGAGTGAGATGCCAGCTCCTTTCATTCAGTCAGTAGCTTCAATCATTTCTGGTATATGAATAACATGATGTTTTTCAATGGCAAAAATCAATGAATATTGTAAATGCACAAACAGTAATTTCTCCGCATTGCAAGGTGCAATTCTGAAATTTTTTGCTTTTTCCTGCTCCTCTTAGCATGATAAAGAAGATTCAAAGAGAGTGAGATGCCAGCTCCTTTCATTCAGTCAGTAGCTTCAATCATTTCTGGACGTTTTTCAATGGCAAAAATCATTGAATATTGTAAATGCACAAACAGTAATTTCTCCGCATTGCAAGGTGCAATTCTGAAATTTTTTACTTTTTCCTGCTCCTCTTAGCATGATAAAGAAGATTCAAAGAGAGTGAGATGCCAGCTCCTTTCATTCAGTCAGTAGCTTCAATCATTTCTGGTATATGAATAACATGATGTTTTTCAATGGCAAAAATCAATGAATATTGTAAATGCACAAACAGTAATTTCTCCGCATTGCAAGGTGCAATTCTGAAATTTTTTGCTTTTTCCTGCTCCTCTTAGCATGATAAAGAAGATTCAAAGAGAGTGAGATGCCAGCTCCTTTCATTCAGTCAGTAACTTCAATCATTTCTGGACGTTTTTCA